>NC_135787.1:37275000-37575000 GCF_051106095.1 Pogona vitticeps
ACCTGAGTTCAGTCCCAATTGATTCAGGTAGCCAACTCAAGGCTGACTCAGCCTTCCATCCTCCTGAAGTCAATAAAATGAGTAAACATGGAATTGGGGGGGGGGAGAGGGGAGAATGTTCCTTACATAATTACTTTTATGTTAGCCGCTCAGAGTGGTACTGACCTACCAGATGGGCGGGATACAAATCAAATAAATAAATAAAATAAATAAATAAATTTATAAACTACCCAGATAATGCTTTATGGGGCATTACATAAGTCGAAACAACAACAACTGCAATGAGGATGCCCAAAGAACATATTTCATTCCCTTCTGTTTCTGAATTATGTTTGTGCTTGTCTTTGTACAAACAAAAAATTACAAATGTGCAGCAGCATGTACAAATATACTGTAAGTAGAGTTCATTGCATAGGTCATAGGCATGAACTCTATGTTCATAAACTCTATATTCATGAACATAGAGTTTATAGGCTACACCAAGTTGCATTTCGTAACAGGGTGATACTCTTTCAAGCTTATTTTCCTAATGTTTTTAGGGTCCCTAGTACAGGTGTATGATGCTGATGTTGTTGCCTGGTAAGGCTGTGCAGTCAAAACCATGAATTTCTTTTGTACAATTTTGGTGATAGGAATATGATGTGCCATGGCCAGGGCAAGTTTAACTACCTCCTTGAAGGGTGAATGGATTTCAGAGGCACAGTTTGTTTCTGTAGATTTGCTTCTTTCACATAGTGGTTAAGCGATCACACATCACTGAAAGGGCAACCAAATATCATCTACACAGAATGATAGAGTTAGAAAATAGAATTCTGGATGATGAGATGTTTAGATGTTTTCAGGCTTACATGTAAAGTATTTTTTATAATACCCAAGATTCTACAAATCTCAATCAAGCATTAAAAGCTATACACATTATTTCCTCCCAATACACCCAGTGTTTATTTGTATAGCAGTAAAGAGACAAATGATATATTCTAGCTCACTCAGACTTCTTTTGTTAAGACTAACACACATTATCAGGCTGTGTTCCATTTTTCATTGCAAAGTGGGGGAGGGGAGACCCAAATCCACCATACTGATTTAAGGCAAATGGATTAGGACACAAACTCAGCCATGCAGTGATGCAGAAAGCTGAGGGATTTTTCAGGTGTTACATGCTTGAGAGCAGATGAGATTGTTATTATAGAGAGGTAATTGTGGAACAGAACACATTTAAAGCTTTCCTTCTGCTTACAACAAGTGTTCTCGACTCTCTTACTAACATTATATGTGGCAAAGTGATGTGGAAAATATGACAAGGTAAACTGACCCTTTCCTATTTCCCCCCCCCCCTTTTCTGAAAATATTTATTTCTTTTCAAACTGCTAAAAATGCTTCTTTGCTGACAGGCCTTCATAACTGTCATTCTTTAGTTATGGTTCAGCCTAAATTCTTCCTCTGTCTTATGTCTTTGCTGTTTGATGGTCACCCTTACGATGCTGTGCTGTCACTATATGAGTTATAAATCACTAAACGTGACTGTGTTTTCATGGTTCATATGCTTTCACTCTTCTGAGTTTTGTGCTTGGGAATCTATAGTCATTGTTTCAAAGTTTTCAAATGTGACAACTGATGGCTTCTTAAATGATTTAAACATTTAAAAACAGTGCTGGAGATAAATTTCTAAAAAGTTTCAAATGAAGCAAGGCAAGGAATAACTGTTGCTTGTTCTGCTCATTTACTCTTAAAAGAATAAGGACCATATTTTTCTTAATGTTCATGTTTGAAAAACTTTTCAAACATGTAGGGGATGTGGATGCTTGATCAGAACAAAAACCCATTTTTATTTTACTATCCAAAATTCTATAAGTACTGAAGAATAACACAAGGCCTTTTTGAATTAAAAAATTTACAATATACATTATTAGTTATGTATTGCGTTGTGTGACATAGCACACTACAGAAAATGTCCACTGTGATTTCTTAACTTGAGGCAATTTTCCTTCAAAACTTGTGTTGTTTGCTTTATGTGTGATATTGGCCTCTGTTTCACTTTCTAAGCAGTTTTCAAATTGTTCAGTTACTATTATGAAAAAAGAAACAAAGATAAATTTAGATTTCCCTCTTGAGTAATTTCTACAACCTTCAGAAACCCCACTGAAATAAACTTCAAGTGCTCAGTATGACTTCTGATAGTTCATTAATGGGCTGTTGTCAGAGGACTAAGTTCAAAATTAAACTTCTAGTGAGTAGGCTTACTAAATTAGTCTTATTTACCTTAAACCAATGGAACTTCTATGTTGACTCTGGGTCTGTCCTCACTGGCATATAGATATCATATATGGATTACCGATAGCTTGTTTTGATTCAGAAAAAAAGACTATCTGCTTGTATTTGTACTTAGAATTATCCATCTTTCCCGTTTAAGAGCTGTCTCATACCTTTCTGACCCTTGCCTAGGACATGCATTCTTTTTAGCATGATTCAAAGCCCAGTAGGCTCAGGGAGCAGGCAGGGAAGAGCCACTCAGGAGGCTAGCTGAGACCAGTTTTGCTGCTGCATGGTGGCTTCCACTGCTGCAGTTCCAGACATAATGTTAGTGGTGGTGGAGACAACAGCAGTAGTGATCAGCTGAGTAGCTGTCCAGAACCGCTAACAGGCTGCTGTGAGGCTGTGAGCCCCTCCAAGTCTGGCACCATAACTGGCTTCTCACCCCCACTGATCAGTTGAGAGTCAGTGAGCAGCTGACACTGCAGGCAGGTTCCCACCTTTGTTGACTGGCTGGGAAGTTGCAAGAAGTGACAGAGAGACAGGGAGCCTCTCCAACATCCTAGACAGCTTCCTGCGAGCCTTGCGGCTCCAATGTGCCCAGAGTGATTATTTAAAGGAGAGTTTAAAATAACCTAAAAAGGGACGTGGTGGCGCTGTGGGCTAAACCGCAGAAGCCTGTGCTGCAGGGTCAGAAAACCAGCAGTTGTAAGTTCGAATCCACGCGACGGAATGAGCACCCGTCGCCTGTCCCAGCTCCCGCCAACCTAGCGGTTCGAAAGCATGCAAATGCGAGTAGATAAATAGGGACCACCTCGGTGGGAAGGTAAACAGAGTTCCGTGTCTAAATCACACTGGCCATGTGACCACGGAAAGATTGTCTTTGGACAAACGCTGGCTCTATGGCTTGAAGAGCAGGATGAGTGCCACCCCCTAGAGTCGGACACGACTGGACAAAAATTGTCAAGGGGAACCTTTACCTTTACCTTTAAAATAACCTGCACTGTGAACCTTCTAAGCATGGGCATGATTGCCCCAAATTTCACAATGTGGACAGCTTCTTGGTGTGTCACATTTGTTCAGGAGTTCTACAGTAGCTGATACTAGCAATTGAACTTAGCTAACCATTGGGTTTATGGTTATACAGTACTCCAAACTCTCTAAAACCATAGGATATTTCAGTACAGTGGCAAATATCAATACTTGAGACAAGAACAGAACTTCCAACTTGCCACAGTTTAAGGTTAGTACAGGCAGATAATGTGTTCAGCTGTGGGCTGTGTGACAGATCTGTACAGCAGAATCCACTTGGTTGTCCCAACTAGAGTAGATCCACTAACCCAATGGAAATTATTTAAGTGTTGATCCACTACTTAACAAATGAATAAATTGATCTACTTTGTATGATGCTTTTATTTTACATGCCATTAAGTTGCATCCAACGTAAAGCAAACCTAAAGTTGCTATAAGTTGATGGCACATAAAATAACAACACCAAACCCTCCTCCCCCTTGCAAGTTTGTATGGCTGAGCTAGAATTTGAACCCAGGTCCAATGCTACCATAAACCATTTATGTCCCTTTGCTAACTGTCTGGCTTAGAGATCTGGCTAATCCTTTAGGAGATGCTACCTGTAATGATCAGTGAAGAAACCGAAATTAGGGGAACATGGAATCCTACTTGAGAAGTAAGGCTTCTTTGTGAGTGTTTGGGAATAGCTGGCTGAGAAAGTGACAAACAGTAAACAGTATCTGTGCACAGTAACATTTGCAGCTTATCGTTTGTCGGAGAGGCCTTCAAAGCCAAATGGACTTGTTTCCTGATGCTGGTCTAACTGGAAGATGATTTCAGCTGTGTGAAGGAAGGTGAGTAGAAAGTGCTCCTGTCTGAATTTTTGAGGTAACTTGAAGCCTGATTGGCAGACAATATGGAAGGGACTGGAATGGGATGTTCAATGTATAAAAAAATGGGTTTATAATTTATATTAGTTGGTTTAGTTTACCTTTCAGGAGATGCTATGTTCATTTGTTGTCCTGTTATGCTGTACCTGGAAGCATTCACTGCATGTATGCTTCAGAACTATGCTGTTTCTATGCTAAACTGTAAATATTAGGTAGATTAGTTTAGCTTTGTTATTTTCTGCTGTGTTATCTTGATTGCCTGAGCTGTTTCTCAGTGGGATCTGTGCTCCAATTGATGTTTGAAACCTTCTGAAACTTTTTTTCTTTTGTCTTTTTACTAGATTTTTAAAAATAAATACTGTATAAAAAATCTCTCCAAATAACTGTGCGAGCTTTTGGCTCAGAGGGTTTAGAGTACTAAAGCCAGGTTTTGGGCTTGTTCAGTTACAGAGAGTTTTGGTTTTTGTTGTTGTGGTAGCAATCTACCTTGCAAGGTGAGTGTATTCATCCTAAGAGCATAGCCTTGTGAATTTTTAGACTCCCTGGAAGCACTGGCAAGTTTGAAACAGCTGAAGTGTTGGGAGGCACCAAAGGCAGGTTGATTCCATAGTCTTCACCATGACTATCTCTCCTGGGTTCACCAACCCCAGGAACAAACTGGATACTGCGGCAGAGTGGCTAGACAGAGACCCTCTGAAATAGGAAACTATTACAAACAGCATATTCCTTCCAACCTCATCTTTTCCAACTTCTCAAACTAGCTTGGCTGTTCAAAGATCTGGCGAGTGAAGTCCAGATGTATTTATTCATCCTGAGACATGCTGTAATTTTACATAAGTTCCCATGCTCCTCTTCTGTGAAGTAGTTTTAAATGCTTCTTGTGTTTGATGCCAAAGATTACTTTCAAATGTGTTTGAGAAATTTATGGATTTCTATTTCATGGAGCTTCAAAAATGATTGTTAGCACAGCAAGAAATGTTTTACTGTTCAATCTTCATATTTATTGAGGGTGGGTTGCAAATAACCATAGTTCTGAAATTGAAAACTAATGTATTTTCAGATGAAACCTTAACATACTTTTGTAATGAATTTTAAATTAATCTACATGAAAATCCATGGCTAGTATTAATTTGAGTTAGCTTGTGCCATGAGTAAATATGGAAGAAAAATGATAAGGGGAGACCCCAAGACATGCTGTCAAAGTAGGAAGTCTCCTGGACAAAACTGCTCAGATCATTACTATAATACTAATTTCAAGGCTATTGCCAGTAATATAGCAGAGTTCAGATTTTCAAGGAACTGATCTGCATACATGTGCAGACTGTGAGTACAAGGATGCCTGATGTGTACCATGTTCTAGAAGTGCTCTATGCATAGAAATATCATATTAAAAAACCCTCCTTGCCAACAAAATGAAGAGATTTCAGGGCAAATGCTGTGAAACTGCAGGAATGAAGGTGATAACAGGACAGCTATGTGCTCATGCCACTTTTCTGTCTTATAGCCACATGTTGATAGAGATTTTCTGAAGAGAGATTAGACAGCTGAAAGCAGCCTTCAGAATCCTGAACAATCAGGTTCACACAATCAAAAAGGAAACCAGTACCCCATGAAGTCAAATGCAGTTAGAGCATCTCTTCAGAACTTCATGTCCAACCCAGGAAAACTGGCCCATGGAGGAGAAGTCAACTATATGTCCCCTTGTGTCCTCCATGCATACAAGTTTGGAACATCTATATAGACCTTCAGAACAATTTCTGCTAGGCCGTAGCTTCATTTGGTCACAAAACACCCTGTACGAACACTAGAACCTTTGAAGGGCAAAAGTCCACAACATGTCAAATAATTCGAAGAATCATATTCTAATAATCTTCCTAAAAAGATCAGTACATAATGTTCATTCCGCTGATGAGGCTCTTCAGCATTATCTCCTTCCCAGGATAGCACAAGACACTGCGGTCTTGCAAAAATGACCTAAGAGGGGAGGGGGAAGGAGTAGTATATTTAAAGAAGCTTCCCGCCTACCTTGGGACTCTTCCTTTTGGACAACGAGAGAAGACAGAGTGCTGTGGCTGTTCTTAATTCTTACTACACTCGGGTTTGGCAGTTTTGCTTGGAGGGGGAGTTTGCATCAGTGCCCCCACGGTTTACTCGTACTTAACACGCGTCTGCAATCAAGAGCACACTGATAATTTAATTATTTGATTTTGCTTATCCATCAAGCACAACAGTTGCAATTAGAAGAGCAGAAGGGGGCTGGGTGGCTGTTAGGGCCGAGCCAGCGCCCTGCTGGCCCATTGTTCTATTGAGGCTTGTTTCAGGATTATCGGGGCATAGCTGGATCCAAGCTAAGTATTTAAAGGGCTGGTGTGCATGCCATTTCCCCCCCCCCCAATTTTTTCTCTTCGTAAGAGGCTAAGTAATTTAGATCTTTAATTAATTTCTGATAGTTGGTTTTTTTTTAATTAATTCTCTTTTTGGGGTAAGACATATTAATCTGTGTTTTTTAAGTTGTTAAAGTGTACTAGGTTTTGGTGTGGGGTTATTCATTTCATGTTAGCTTGCAAAGAAAAGGTTTTTAAACAGATAGGGATCATACAGTAATTTAACACAATTGATTATATTAATAGATAGCTAATTATAATAATACAATAATATCAAATAATATCAAATATTAATTACTTTAATTAAATAATAAAAACATAATTAATCTATAGGGTATCTTATTTATTAAAGGCTAGCTAATAGTATTAATAGTTGGAATAATTAAATATAAATTTGTAGACCAGATGGCTAGTGCTCGATAAGGTTGGCTGTGCTTGGAGGGTGGGTTTTAGAGCAGCTTGAGGGGTTTTTGGTCACTATTTTGGCATTGTTTGGTATCAATTGCAGGGTAATCTTTACAAGATGTACTATTAAAACTTTATTGTCGTAAAATATATGTTGATAAGAGATAGGAGGGATATATAATTAGTGGGCACCATTTATGGGCAGCTCAATGGTTTAGGTCTCTGGCTGTGGAGCCAGAGACTGAGAGTCGGTTCCCCTCTGTACCACTTGTGAGTAGAGCCAGCCCCGGTAGCCTTAGACAAGCTGCACAGTCCCGAGCTGTCCCCAGAAGAAGAAAATTGGAAACCTTTTAAGAACTGCTGAATAGTTGAGTGGTTTAGATGTCTGTCAGAGGTTGGGAGTTCGATTCCCCACTGGGCCTCCTTGATGGGAGCTGGACTCAATGATCCATAGGGTCCCCCCAGCTCCACATTTCCAAGATTATTCACAACCTTGCCGTTCAGCCAGGGATGCCAAGAGTCACAGGAAGGCTGAACTTAAGGCCATAGCAGAAGATTTATTGTCTCATTTTTCAACCTTAGAGGATGATCGTGCACCTCATGGCCATCCACTAAGGGGGATGATGTTTCAACAGTTAAGCCTCAGTGAGGGAGCGAGGATGAGGAGCAAGGTGGCAGTCCATCCGAAAGTGGACAGTCAGATGCTCAGAGGCAGAGCTCGCAGGATGATGGGGAGGAAGCCATTTGCGAGAAGGATCCTGAACTGACCACATCAGATGTAGCACATGAGTTTGAGGCTGCACCTAACACATTCACAACATTCCCTCCTTAGTCTTGGTCAGGCAGTGGTCAGTTTGGTATGCCAGTACACACACCACCTGGTGTACTGGGTTCTGGGGTTACAGGTACACAGTGGCCAAGTGTGAGTACACCATTAGGAAATTAGGCTTCTCCATATGCACAGGCTTCCTTCCCAGCAGTTTTAGGTCCAACTGCAGGAACAGGTGTCTGGCCATATCCATCCATCCCAAACACAGTCTATAACCACTGTTCCCCTGAAGGCTTTGCCTTTTGGTGGCCACGCCATGCTATTAGGTGATTATCTTTACCCAGCGATAAAAGAAAAAATCCAATAAGAAAACTATATGGACCTATTTGATCTCCTTAATAGAGACATTGATAAGAAGTGCATTGATAAAGAGGATGAACAGGAGAAAGAAAGACGTAGGAGGCACAGGCCAGACAGGATCTGGGCTAATTGGTTGCCAGGTTTCTTGATTTAAGCTGGGGTAATTGTGAGAGCCCAGCCTTGGAGGGTCCAGGTCTTGTTCCAATATTTAGATTTAACACATGGGGCTTATGTGACTTTGCGGGGCAGGCTTGGTTGCTCTAGGATGAATCATTCCCTATGTGGAGTGCAATTCATACAAATTTGCAGTGGGACGAGCTGCTGCCG
Organism: Pogona vitticeps; assembly: GCF_051106095.1. Classification (NCBI taxonomy): domain Eukaryota; kingdom Metazoa; phylum Chordata; class Lepidosauria; order Squamata; family Agamidae; genus Pogona; species Pogona vitticeps. Next base: position 37,283,397 of record NC_135787.1, read on the forward strand.
GGCCTTTGGTTGCATTTATGATGCCAGCCAGGCCAAACCTAGGCAACAGGTTTGTCAGTGGTCATCTCATCTGCAAATCTGGTCTGAATTTGAGCTCCCATGCTGGCACGGGGCAGGGGGTTCATCTCCACCTGTTCTGTTGGGATTGCAATGCCAGAGGCATGTGCTTGCATATGGGTTGTCATTTATGGCATGGGTGCTCAGTCTCAGCACCCCAGCACCTCATGTTTTAGAGCCAGGGCACAAAGAGATATCAACAAGGATCCAGGAGGTAGGGAAAAGGCGAATAAAGGAGGGGGTTCTTTTAACATAGGGGCCCAGCCCAATTCAGGATGAAGTACTGGATAATTGGTAGCTGGCATGGAAAATATAGTTCAGGATAAATTGGAAAGGAAGTGTTAGGAGGTAGGATTTTGGGACTTTATAAGTATTCCCCATTGGAGAACCTTTGGATATCATCCTTGGGTGTGGTGCCCAAGAAGAATAAGGGAGAATATAAGCTCATTCATTATTTGTCTTACCCAGAAGGGGGATCAGTGCATGATGCTACTCTGCAGAAGCTTTGCAACATGTGCTACACCTCCTTGATGAGGTAGCACGTATGGTCCGTAGATGTAGAATTGGGGTGGAGCTTGTGAAATGCAACATTGGTCAGAATTTCATATTCTTCCAGTCCATCCATTAGACTTTGACCTTTGGGCTTTTATTTTCAAGGCTCTTATTATATTGGTAGGGCCTTGCCAATGGGCTGTTCTGTTTCCTGCACTGCATTTGAGCGGTTCAGTTCATTTTTGGAATGGTAGCTCGGGAGCAGGGTAGGTTATAAGAACACTGCCCATTGTTTAGATGACTATCTTTCTGAGGTGAATGCAACAATGGTCGCTGCTGATTTATATTGGAAACCTTCCTAACAAGGGCACAGGAATTAGGGTTTGCATTAGCTGAGGGGGGGGGGAGAAGAAGAAGAAGGGCCAGCTGCAGCACTTACTTTTGTGGGAATAGAATTATTTATTTGTCTGTCTGTCTGTCTGTCTGTCTGTTTGTTTGTTTATTTATTGATTTATTGATTTGATTTGATTTGTATCCTGCCCATCTGGTCTATGCGACCACTCTGAGCGAATTAGACACTAGGCAACAAGCCTCCAGGTGGCCAGGGGACATACTGGAGACCCTTAGGTCTAGCAATTGTCTACTCAGGGAAAGCAAGAAAGTATCTTTGAAAGAACTGCACGAGGCTGTAGGTCACCTACAATTTTTCACGTAGGGTAATTCCTCAAGACCGGGCAATTCTGCGTAGATTGTGTGATGCAATGAGAGGTCTGTGTCACCCCTTTTTATTGAACCCAGGTTACAAAGGGCATGCACCAAGAATTACAAGTTTGGAGTCAGTTCCTTACTGAGATCAGCTTAGCTGATGCACTATCATGTCAACAAATCGATCCAGTTAGGGAGTTAGTTACAGGAGCCCAGGAATTCCCAGAGGCTCTTCCCACGGAGATTTGGCAAATCCTCATGTTGATGCAGACAGCATGATAGGTTTGTGCCCTGACCGGAGAATGTTAAACTGGTGAAGGTAAAGGTTCCCCTTGACATTTAGTCCAGGCATGTCTGATTCTAGGGGGCGGTGCTCATCCCCATCTCCAAGCCATAGAGCCAGCATTTGTCCATAGACAGCGCGACTAGACACGGAATGCTGTTACCTTCCCACCATGGTGGTACCTATTTATCTACTCGCATTTACATACTTTCAAACAGCTAGGTTGGCAAGAGCTGGAACAGGCGACGGGAGCTCACTCCATCGCATGGATTCGATCTTACAACTGCTGGTCTTCTGACCCTGCAGCACAGAGGCTTCTGCAGTTTAACCCACAGTGCCACCACATCCCTTGTATTGGTATTCTTCAGCAAACATAAGATTTCAGGAGTTTAGAAAACCAATGGGCTGGGAACTCATTTGGCCGCTCCAGTAAAGCACTTGCAGCAGTTTATAGTTTATTCACATAGGAAGGAACTGTTGATGAGATCCATAAGAGACAGGTTGTCAACAATGGCTTTCCAGACCCCGACTTGGGTATCTCAGGTTAATGCCTCTGACTTGGGCATTAGGAATCCATTTACAGGCTAGAGTAAAGAAAGGAGTCAGGTCTAGGATACAAGGTTACCCATATCCTTAGCATTGTAAAATTGACTGTCGATGGCTTGCCATCTGGAGGGATGGGTACGAGGCAGCGTTATTTAGGGCAGCATCACTGTTAATGTAAGTTGATGCATTAAGGTTTCGTGAACTGGTAACTACAGGAAAGAGTGACCTGACCAAGGTAGCACTACAGTGGCAGCATGCTAGTCAAGAGGGTACTATGGTCAAGTTACACATTCACCGATCCATGGTGGAGGTGACGATCTTACTCCAGCACCATATTCTATAGTGGAGCTATGCCCAGTACGAGCAGGAGGTGCATATTTGGAAGTCAGGGGGCATAGATAGGATTAAGTCCTTGTGCACTAAGACATTCTGCATGGAAGAGTGTTAACAGTGAGGTGCATCGGGCACTGTACAATCGTCTTGGATCGGTGAATCGTCACCAGGAAATGAGCATGGCTCGACCAGAGTTATGCAGCATGATGGAGTGCACATCTCAGACAGAGATTTGGAGTTGTATATTAAGGACATCCAGGGGGGCTGCCTATGGACCCTTGGAAGATGGTTGGTGGGCATGGGACTTAGCGTTGCTAGTCCCTATGCTGTGGCGGGTAGTGCAGATAAAACAGGTTTCGGTGAGTCCCCCTCACAACCATAGGTAAGGTATAGCTATTCTGATCTCCCAGCTCTGCAGATCATGCAATTACAGTGTTTGGGGGAGAAGATCTGCTGGGGCCGCTCCCAAACCAACAGTCAACAAAAAAGAGGGGGGTGAGGTCCGGGGTTGTCAAATTGGGACCAGCCAGGTTCTCGCTGTCTTCATGACTGCAAGAGCTTGGGACTTGGGAGTTGCCCATAATTTGGTAGGGGTCCATTGAGACCCCTCTGCAGAACCTGATTCAGCACTACGGCAGGCCCCCCCTTTTTTTCATTGAACATAATTATAAATATTCAATAACATGTGGCCCATGTTTATTCCATAACAGTTGTCTCGCGTCTTTATTCTGGGTAAGTGTATAATGTTTTGTGTACTGGAGGAAGGGATACTTCTTTTTTTAAAAAATCATTCCGTTACAGATTAATGTAACTCCAGCTATTTCAGTGGAACTACTGGAATGCACTAGTTGTGCAGAAGTGTCGCTGAACTATAAATTCCAGGTTTCCCCTAGAAACCAATGGAATTTTGGGAGCTGTGATCCAAAAACACACATCTGTGCATCTCTAGAACGTGCACTAAAATTACGAAATAACATTTGAATTCTTTTTATTTTAATCATCTAAGGAACACTTGTTACATGTTTTTCTTATGTTTAAACTGTATGCTACATTTTTAGTTTTGCTTTCCTTTTTTTCTAGCAAATACAACAGCTGGAAGTAATTCTTCAATGACTGGAAGTCTTGTTCCCTGAATTTCACTGTTTTAATGCCAGCTAAAGGAATAGCAAAAGTAAGAAAACTCTGCCTCCTGAAAGAGTGGCTTGCAAGCCTGCATACAAAACAGGACATATATAACTGAGAAGAATGACCTTGGTAGAACATAGCTGTACCTGGATTTTTTTTCCTCCTCCACTTCAAAATGTGGGTCAAGGTAAGAACTGAGAAGTATGCTGAAAGTCACAGGATTTTTATTGCAAACGGTACTTAAACCAGACATACCATCATGCTTATAATTTCAAATGTAAAGAAACTACTCTGACATTGCTCTCCTGTGTTTATAATAAGACAACACTGTCACAAAAATGGCAGAGCTGCAACTCTGCCACTTTCCAACTTCCAACATGTCTTTAACCTACCCAGTACTGTTAAGCCTATCTAGATGATAATTATACCCCTATAACAGCAAACCCTCCCTTGAACAAAGAACTCATCTGATTGGAGATCACAAAAAGTGAATCAAATGGGCCCACTGAGAAGCATGCAGATGTTTAAGGAGAGTACATGATGTGAATAGAAGCAATCTTAAGGAAACTTTGCAAGGACACCTTTCCTTCACACTCACACAAACACACACACATAGAGAGATATAGCTGAGTGAGGACTGTGGAGACTCATTAAATACAGATTTCTGAGTGTAGGCTTGGAAATGAAACTGAAAAACAAGGTTAAGGCTGAAAAAAATGGAGGGTAGTGCTTCAATGGCAGGTTGAGCATCCTACAGCAAAGCATGACTCACTGACTAGCTGAATAGAATGTGAATGTGCCAGTTTCCACATTTGCAACAGGTTGTTTCCCATTATTTTTTTGTCAACCAAGCAAATGTAAAGAGTAGTCAGTGAGTTCTTACCTTTCATTGATTTCAGCTGCCTTGACTTGGTGGGACGCCTTGCCAAGTAATTTTCAAGTTCTGTGAGATTCCTTGTGTCAAGGTCCCTTTAATTTATACAAAACTGTCTCTGCACAAACTTTGTGTCCTTTCCCTTTGAGAAGCAAAGGACACACACAAACACACAAACAAACACACACACACAAACACACACACACACACACACACAGAGAGAGAGAGAGAGAGAGAGAGCAATAAATGGACTGGGTGCTAACTTTAAAAAATGCAAAGAGCTCCACCAGCACTTTACATCCTTAAAAGTCTGCCACAAAGCAGAAGTCTTTTTTCTTTTGCACAATTTGAGTGATTTGCATGGAAGTTCATTGTGTTAAAGCAATATTTATACAATTCCAATAGAAATGTGATGGCTGTAAAAGTGGTGGAGTCCATTCACCTATCTGCCAGCATAGAAACAAGCAATTTTTCTCCACCTGCCTGTTTTTTGTTGCCTAACGATGTCTTTTTCGCAGGTCTAGTGCTTCATATAACAATTAGAGAGATAACTAAATGAGTGGGATAGTTTAAGGAATGATGAATGGCAAACATGTATTTTTCCCCACAGCAGAAAACCAGTTATGACAGTACCTAGATCTTCAGAAGCAAAATTATAAACCATTTTTCCATTAAATAATGCCTACCCCTCCTACTTTCTATGCCCACATTGCCTCCTAAAGCTGCCGCTGCCTCCACCACTACTACCACCACCATCCTGAGAAGCAGCAAGTCCAACCTCTGTGTGAGGAACCAGGACAGCTACGTCTCAGGATGGCAGCAACAGTGGAGGCAGTGGTCGCTTCAAAACAAAGGAGGTGATGGGGCAGGGGGAGGGGATGAGGCAGCACAAACCCAAAAAATGAACTGTGAACCAGTTCATTTTGGAGGGGATTCATAACAATTCATAGTTTGCGGGTAGCCATGAATCATCAGTTTTCTGATCCGTGCCCATCTTTATTATAAATCTTTTTTAAAAATTAGATAATGACAATGCATTATTTTCCTTTGATTGTACAGTTGATGGAGGTGATCAGGATGCAGACTATGTGTACCTAGATCCACTTCTAGTGAGTCAACCTTCACATCACAAGTAGGCACCAACCCCTAAGGCATGTACTCACCATCTAGCTTACCTTCCCGAGCACGTCTTTCTATCCCCAGTCCACAATTCTTATTCCACTAGATTCCATTAATGCTGAAAGCCCTTTTTATTCTCCCAGACTTTTTAGGGTTATTATTTATTTATTTATTTATTTATTTATTTATTTATTTATTTATTTATTTTTTAAACTAGGTGCCCTATGTTTGACTTTAAAATTTTTTGCATTATTTGTAAGGCATGCTTGTTTTTAATTCACAACCTTTTCTGACAGTTTTGGTTAAGGGTTTAACATATGAACACACCAATTCCCAATTTGAAGGGGATGAATCACATGATGAATACCTGCAAATATTAAAAGCAAAATAGGGTTCATTTGGCATGGAGAAGACCCTTTAAGGTATCTCCATGGCAACAAGAACATACTGTTTAATATCCTCCTAAATTCACAGGTGAGGATACAGGCATTTCCTCCTCCCAGTGGGCATTTTTAAGGATGATCTTTTAAATGGTATCATGATCATTACAGGATGCCAAACTGTTAGCCTGTAGGTTGTTTTATTGCAATTTTAAGCTGATACATTCCTACATGGTTTCAATTCATAAATGTATGTTTGTGGCCTTAAATGTTTCATAGAATACAAATTACTAAAAATAAACACTTCATTTATCTTATTAACTCTGACATTCTCAGCACTCTGATGTATATTCCATTACTTGCCACTATAATCTACCCTTCCTGATTTAAAAGCTAAGGAGTTGGTCTCTTCTTTTGATTGCTTTTTTTGTAAGGAAAATTGAATTGTTCTTCAATCTGTGCTCTGTAGTTCATACATAGACCTAGGTCAAGCCTGACTATTTCTAAACAGAGGCATGCCTTACAAATAATGCCTCAGGAAAGGGGGACAAAACTAAGGTAGTTCTACAATTACAAGATGTTAGGGTAGTGGATGGGATGGTGCAGTTCCACATACGTCGACCAACGTCTATCAGTGGGGCAAAGGAGTGTGTATTACTCTGTTGTGTTGTCACCTTAAGACAATCTGCCCTGTCAAGGCTATGGAAACATATTTAAAACTTAAAACTGAACCCAGGATACCTCTTTATACATGGGGATGCTTCCCCTCTGATGAAGTACCAGTTCTGGAAATTAACAGATTTGGCCCTACGAAATGTAGAAGTTCAAAGACTGAGATTTTGTATGTACTCCTTTAGAATTGGTGCCGTGTCTACAGCAGCAGCCCTTGGTTACCGCCCAGAGGATATGAAAAAGCTAGGACAGTGGGCTTCATCCTCTTATCGTAGGTATGTTAGGCCATTTCCTAATGTCTAGGCAGGGGCCGATCATCGCAAAGCTTACTGATCATCGCAAAGCGATTTTTTCCTATTTAAAACATCGCAATGCGATTGCTTTTTCGATCGCAAATTCTTCGTCGCTAAGCGGTTTTGTCGTTAAATGGGGCACTCGTTAAGTGAAGCACCACTGTGCTTCCTTCCTTTCAGGTAATCATGCACTGACTTGCATGCTGATTTGCTAAACAACTCCAATAGTTATAAACAGTTAGGTCAAAAGTGACATATGCAACCTATCTGGGTTGTCAAGGTACTGTATGTGATATACTTCAAGAAGTTGTTTCCATGCCAAGCAGGGATGTGAGTCCAGGTTTCCTGAGTCCTTGTTCATCACTTTATCCACTGTAGCATGGTGGTTCTCAATGTTCAAGGGATGTTATAATTTTACACTCCTCCTCCATTGAGTTTCCATGGTTGAGTGGAGAATTGAGTGGGTCTCTAGAGCACTAATATATCTACTCTATCCACAACACTTCAATGGCTCTCAAAAGACCTGAAACCTACCAAATTCCCATCTAGTTCAGTCCAGAGTAGGCAAAAAGATCCCTGTTAAAATGGGGAAATTATAAAAAAATTCTGTTCAGCTTTAAAGAAACCAGCTAAGCCTATATAACAAACAGTAAGAATGGGTGTGTGTCAGGACTCTAAAAGAAGATGGAAAAGTGGTGTAGAAGAATTTAAACAATGTAGAAACAACACATAATGACAAAAAGAATCATACATGTAAGCAAATGTTAAGCTTATTGAAGAAAACATTAAAGAGACTAATGGACCTATCCTTGTAAAATATAGAAAAATTAATTCTCTCACAAGTTTCTACTGTGCCTCCAAATGTTATGCACATCTTTGCAAAATAACAACAGAACAGCAATGCCATTTAATTTTACACTAAATCAAATATTGAGATCTCTAAATTCTGATCCAGACTTTGTTTCACCTCAGAATGAGGCCTCCATCAATCTTGAATGAATTACAACCAGTTCAAGTTGGGTCACAAAGTGAATTGGACCTCTTGCACAGTCTTACTGAATTGCCAGTGTCTGGGAAATTTTTGTATGCAAATCATATGTTTTACCACTGAGCCATAACCTTTCAAAGCATATGTTATGTGCCATCATGGGGGAAACCAACTTATAGCAACTCTAATAGGGCTTTCAAGGTAAGTGTAAGGTTGGGGTTTTCAAGGTAAGCATATGGCACTGGATAATTTGATACCTCAGACATGAGGTAGCAGAAGTTACCGTTTCCCCTCAAATAGAGAAGGTTAAAATTTAAAGTGTTAACTTTTCTGAACCTGTCAGCCTTATTTTCAGAACAGCACTCAGTTAATCTGTTGCTAGAGTCAATCTGTGCTATTGCTATTAGTCAATTTATGCTGCATGAGCAAGAAGAAAAAGGAAAGCCCAAGAAATTCTCATCTTTCAATTAGAGTTCACAAAGTTTTAGTTTAAGCAAAAAAAATACTCTCTTCACATGATTACTTCTCTTTAAGGAGGAACAATAATTCATAAATTGTAAAACTTTCAGGGGGAAAAAGTTCATTATTCTGGAGAGAAGCAGAATGTGCCAGTCTGCAGCTTTTTTATCATTATAGGGAGATATCCACCATTCTTGTTTCGGTTCAAAGATACATATGAAAGTACCTAATGTGAAATACATATGAAAAACCATTTAAATTGTGATGTTGACCACAAATGAGGACTAAAAATTCTCTAACTACATAAGGGATTTAAACAGAAGAATTAAATGTTGCTTATTCCATCATTTAAGAGAAGTAAATGTCTCTGGTTGCATTTAAGCAATGGAAACTATGACACATTGAGGCACCCACTAAAAAAGTGGTCAAGAGCTGCAGGATAGTTCATTTACACACAAGAGCAAAAAGAGCAGAAATTTGCTAGTAACAGCAAAAAAAAGAAAGAAATAGCAAAGCAACAATAAAACAGAAATATTGTGTTTTGTACAAACAACGTTGTATAAAATATTTTCTTTGGAGACATTTTTACTTGAAGTATCAACATGTGAAAAATGCACAAAGGTTTGTCATAATATCACTTGTTATGTGTTAAATATACTATGAAGTCACATCCAAATTTTGGTGACCCCAATAGGATTGTCACGATATACAGAATATTAAAGGAGAAATTTTGTAGTGTTAGTCTCCAGTGAGTTTCCATGGCTAAGTGGCCTCTGAATCCTAATCCATCACACTAGCTGCTCTCAGTCTAATTGCACTTACTGGGAAGAAAAGCTTTGAAATTTTTCATTCTCATTTGTAAGAAGGTGATATATGAAGATTTACAGCCCTAAATAGAGAGAATTATTTTATAACATTTTTATTTCAACATTCCATTAAAAATATCATGTAATGTGATTAAGAAACATCATTAAAAGCAATTCATAACAACACCACTTATAAAAGTACTTAAGTGAACAAGGCAGTTTTAAAGACTCTGTTGAACTGACATGTCTTCAAATGTATCCCAGTGGCAGCAAGAGTGGGAACCGGTGGCAATCTCAAAGGAAGTGTGTTGCCCCCAATAATAAATAAAGATACAAGACATGGATTTCAAATGCTCGAGCCACTGCTGAGCCACAAGTGCGCAGTTTGGCAGATGGGCTGCACCATATCTGCAAGTTACTTTTCCAGTACCGCTAACCCTTACCATTTGGCGATCACACAATGCCTCTTGGTGATCACCTCAGCCTGGCAACAAAAGAAAAAAATATGTAGATTTGTTCAAACTGCTAAACAGAAATGTTGAAAAGAAGGATTTGGACAAGGAGGATGATAAAGACAAAGAAAGATACAGGAGGAAGAAGCCAGGCAGGACATGGGCCAACTGGTTACCGGGGTTCTTAATTTACAATGGAGTGGTCATGAAGGCGCAACTTTGGCAGGCTCAGTATTTAGATTTAATTTATCAGGCCTACATAGACTTTGCGGGCCAGCCATGGCTTAACTATGATGAATCATTCCATATGCAAAGTGCTATTCACCCAAAACTTTGGTGGGATGAGGCCCTGCGGGCTCTCTGGCTACAGTCCATGATGCCTGCCAGGCCTAACTTGGCTGACATGTTTGATAGTGGGCACCTTCTTAGGAAAACTGCTTTGAATCAGAATCCCCATCTAGGAGCAGGGCAGGTGGTTCAACCCCACCTGCTCTGTTGGGACTACAATGCCAAGGATGTCTGTAACAGGAAACTGTGCTGCTTTAGGCATGAGTGCACAGAATGTGGATGTCAACTTCCCAGTTCTGTAAGTTTCAGGGCAGGGGCTCAACATCAAAACAAGGGCCCATCTGGTGGTTAAAAATAACATAGCATGGGCAGTAACCCTGGAAAAGGGTCCCAGTCCAATGAAAGTGTTGGTTTTAGAAGCATGGCTCAGGGAATATAAATCCAGAAAAGATGCTAGTTACCTCTAAAAGGGCTTTAGATATGGTTTTAGGATATTGGCGGCTGGTGAGCATAAAGTGTTTTTTGCACAAAACCTGAAATCTGTTTGGGGAATGGAAGGTGTTGTCCAGGAGAAGATTGACAAACAGGTGAGGGAAGGCAGAGTGTTGGAACCAATTGCAATGGCTACTTTGGAAACCTTAAGGGTCTCCCCTCTGGGGATAGTTCCAAAGAAGGGCCAAGGGGAATTTAGATTGATACACCACTTGTCCTATCCTGAGGGGGCTTCGGTTAATGATACCATCCCTCAGGAAATTTGTACCATGTGTTACACTTCCTTTGATGAAGTGGTGCACATGGTACGAAGCTGTGGTGTGGGGGCAGGGCTGGCAAAATGTGGTATAAAATTGGCTTTCTGGATTTTACCAGTGCATCCGCCCAATTTTGATTTGTTAGGATTTCACTTCCATGGTTCTTTCTACATAGATAAAGCTCTGCCAATGGGCTGCTTGGTTTCATGTGCAGCATTTGAGTGTTTTCAGGCTCCTGCCCTAGAACTCCATATGACAGAAAGGCATGATTTGGGCATTCCGCCACACCATGTAAAATAAAAACAGATGAACAAACAGCAAAAACTCCAAGAGGCAGATGTTGTAAAATAAAACATAAAGCTCGTGGCATATAAACAAAAAGAATGCACTAGGTAGGGTTGCCCCTCCCACCCAAAAAGGCCTCTTTGTAAAGCAATGTTTTCAAATGCCTTTTAAATGTTGGGAGAGAGGGAGCCAGGTGCAGCTCTACTGAAAATTGCTTCCGAAGTGTTGGTGCCACAGAAAGCAAGGCCCTCCTTCTGGTTGATATTTCCAGGCCTCCTTTGGAGTGGCATTGCCTGAGAGGACTCATGGAGCTCATAGACGACCTTGAAAAAAGACATTTCCAACAGGTAACATGGTCCACAACCATGAAGGGCTTTATAGGTGAGCATCAAAATCTTGACACTGATTGTTTCAACACCAGCTTAGAAAGACCTTCAGTCACATTCTTCATAAAATTCACAGGGCAGATAACATAAATCTTTCAGCACCCTGTATGACAATAAATAAATAAATAAATGTCTTATAAACCAATAAGTCATCACCTGTAAATGGATAACAAGCAAGCAGATGGTTTTAAGCTTGATTTGTGAATGATCTTTTATAAATTTCCATGCTAGATTAAATATCTAGTCTATTTATCCAAATATTAATATTAAATTAAAACTGCTACTGAATATATGAAGAAGAATGCAATTTATAAAAAGTAACTGTAGCTCCCTATAAAACGTAAAGAGCCTTTTAGGGCTGAGATTCTGGCTTGCTGAAAGCTGAGGCAGGAGCCATGTTTATAGGACTTCAACTTAAGGTACACAGAATTATATTTCTCAGTTTTAACTTTTTTGCCTTGGTAGACATAATAAGGCCACACAGACATAACCTAAACCCGTAATTTCAACACTTTGCTTCTATTCACATCCATTATAATAAGGTTTGGCAGTGAAGCATGCATGATCCTGCATTTAATTGTCAGCACAGCCCTTTGTTTAAACAAGCTTTGTTAACAAAGTGCCACACACTGATTGTGGGAGATATATTGAATAGCTCTGGCAAAATAAGGAAAGTTAACAAGTTTCTGGACAACTACATTAAAGGGGTTTTTTAAGTAAAAGGACTGCTGCTCTACTATTCGACGTTTTGACTTAATATAATGAAATTAGTCAGTCGTAACTGATAACAAATATTAACATGGACTTCTGCATTCTTTTGCTGTGAGACTCAACAGCCAAACTAAAGTGAAGAATTTGAACAATTCAGCACTAATCAGTAAAATTTAAGACCTGTTTAGTCATTAGACCAGTGTATTTATTCAACCTGTAAGGAGCTGTGTTTCCCTGTTGCCATTTTGCTTAGATAAAAAGGGAAACTTATCTCTTCAAAGAGATAACAATGAAAGTCAAAACTTCTGTTTCCCCACATCTGGCTCGAATGAAAAGTACATAAGTCAGTCCTCACACCTGAGCAAAGCAATTTTGGAGGCGAAGAGATTGGCATGCACACGTTTCTTCCATGCTGAATAAGCACACAGTCCTAATGGTTGAATAGAGCTATAATTATGTTGAAACTAAATGTTGTGCTATATTCAGAGCTTGAAAAGTTACATTTCAAAGTATTTGAAAGCCAGACTAGATTCAGATGAAAGAGGAGTGACAATTGGTGAAAGAAACATTAATAATGTAAGATATGCAGATGACATCATCTTACTAGCAACAAGTAGAAATAACTGGAAATGACTCTTACTGAAAGTGAAAGAAGAAAGTGTCAAAATAGGATGGGTGCTAAGAAGACACAGATCATGATTACAGAACTGTAGTGTTGACCATGAAGAAATTGAAAAAGCTAATGATTTTTTAATACGTTGGTTCAATTGTCAATCCAAATGGAGACTGCAGACAAGAAAGCAGAAGACAACTGAGCCTAGAAAGGGCAGCAATGAAGAAATTAGAATTAGAAAAGATCTTCAAGTGGATGTTTTGAAGGCTTGGCCATAATGTCATAACTGGGGAGGGACTGTCAGCTAAGGCCTTTATCCCTTCTTCTCAGCCTCATTACTCTCAGTTGAGGCATATCATCCTTCTTTTCATCCTCAGACAAAGACTCTGATAGGTAAGCACAATATTCTATCTTTAATAATAATGATAATAATAATAATAATGATGATAATAATAATAATAATAATAAAATAATAATAATAATAATAATAATAATAATAATAATAATAATAATAATAATAATAATAATAATAATAATAATAATAATAATAATAATAATAATAATAATTTTCTAGCTCTATACCAGAGCACATTCCAATAGTAAAAAACAGTTAAAATAAAACTATAACATAATTACAATGATAAAAACATACAGTAAACAATTATCATTCTATCAGACAATAACAATTAAAATAAGTATAATAACAATATAATAATTGAAATACAATAATCCTATCCCAATAATTGCCTATTTCCATAGTCAACCCCTATGGTTCCAGGCTGAACAAGTAGGTTACTATTTTAATTGTTTGGGTACAAACTTTAGTATGTACAAGGTGCAACCATTATTTATTTTTAGAATGAGTCAGTCAGAGCTAACTTAAATCTCATTAATTTCATTGGGTCTGCTCTAAATATGACTGAATCCAACTCATTGTTATAAGTGTTGACTTATGTTGTTGTTTTTAAGCTTTTTATCCATTTTAGCTGTTTCTGAGTTTGGTCAAAAAGGTCAGATATGAATATTTAAATACAATGAATTAAATTACATTTCTGTTACGTTCCAGCAAGGAGAAAAAAGCTAACTAATAAATGTGTGTGGTAGCAACCTACATCATTATTAAGAACTACATATTGTCACTGACCCATATTTGACCTAACTATTTGATCCTGTGTGTCATCCTCAGTCATCTGAATGTTTATCTTGTCTGTAATTATCTCAAAATAACAATGAGGTATAAATAATGCTTATGTTAACCAAATATGTGTTTTGCCATATTGCAGTATTCAGTAATTTACTATTAGTATTATGCAATTAAAACTATATTATTATTACTATGATAGTTGTTCCCATTAAGAATAGAAGGGGGTCTTGAATAGAACATCTCAAACCAAAAAATTTTATTTAAGTGTTAGTCGAAAATTAAATGTTAGTTTCATTATGAGTATTTTTATCTATCATGACTATTTTCTTGTAATCCTTACTTAAAGAAAAAAATAAAGGTATTTTAACATTAAAAAGATGAATTCTTGTTTAAAGTGTGATATATTTCAAAGAAAAGCCACTGGCAATGGTGCGGCTAAAAAATATTGTAAATAAATAAATAAATAAATAAATAATTATCTAAGCAAAAAATCCTGATTGCATTCATACAAAGATGGAAAAATTACAGTGCAGCTAGCAATCACTGATGAAAAATACCCTGATCTTCATCCTACTCTTATAGATGTCCTACTGTCTTAAAGCAAACTGCCAGACAGAATGGTGTCCTGTCAAGGTGGTTCAACATGGGCAGTGGCCTATACCAGAGGTCGTCAACCCCCGGTCCGCAGCCCGGTGCTGGTGCATGGCCTGAGCTGGACCGGGCTGTAAAGACAGCCTTCTCCCCTGCACGCACTCCCCTCCCCACAGCTGCTTTGTGTACATGCGTGCATGCCAGCGCCAGCGTGAGCGCTCCCCCACACCTTCATGCATGCGCCCGAGTGCCCACACAAAGAAGTGGGTGTGCAGGCACCACTGTGCATGTGTGAAGGGGTGGGGAGCGCTCATGCCAGGGCAGGTGGGCAGGCGCTCCCTCACTGCTTTGCACATGCACCTGAGAGCACCTACGCACCTGCGGGGAGGCATCTTCCTCAGAGGCTCAGCCAGTCTGCGGTCCCAAAAACGTTGGGGACTGCTAGCCTATACTACTCATTAGAATAAAGTGAAACATCACTCATAATGACATGTAACACAAATCTTGCTAGATGTGTTTATAACTGTGCATTTGTTTAAAATGTTTCCCTTACACCTTTCCAGTTTGTGCACAAGGCAGGTAACAAAATACAATCACAAGCATTTCACCATCTTAAAAAGGCATACTGTACTTATTATAGTGAGAAACAGAATAACTGACTTGTCCAAAGTCAGTCAGCACAGTTAAGCATGAGGAGGTAAAGTAATAGTTGGAGAAGCTCAGTTCACACAGAATTTCATAACCCCACTCCTTATCTCCGCTACTCTTTATCTTTCCATGAACTTGTTTTTTCATACCTCTTTGCCTCTTTCACACCTTATGTTTAGGGGCCCATTACTCTTATTCATCAACCCTACCATCCTCAGCGGGCTCTTTGTAGGACTCCTTTCCAGAATATCATGGTGACCTCTTTCTCTTTCCTTCCTTTCTGACCAGTTCCTCAAATTCAACTTTTCCATGAAGTGTGTTTATTTATACAGGGTGGTATTCTGGCCAGGCACTGATTAAACTGTGACAGTGTTAAGCTTCAAAAATGTTGTCTTCTGGCTAGGTCCTGAAACTCTTAACCCTGAAATGTTTAATCTTATGCACAAGAAACTGTTATGGTATTGTTACGTATTCATAGCTCACATCCTATCTTTTGCTTCCATGCCATTATTTCACTTCTTCTCAGAGCTAATTATTGTTGATATTTTGATTGGAAATGCTAATAAAGGGCAAGGGGTTGTCTTTTTATAAACTGCTGGTTATAAACAGCACCCCATTCAAAGTCCATTTGCAGTCTGTCATGAATTTTTGAAACTCTTATATATATTCATATATTAAATTCATATATACATGAATTTTGGGACTCTTTTATATATTTATAAATATATATATGAGTCCTAAAAATTCATGGATGGATAGATAGATAGATAGATAGATAGATAGATAGATAGATAGATAGATAGATAGATAGATAGATAGATAGATAGATAGATAGATAGATAGATAGATACTGAACTATTCACAAAATCTCATACTGAGGAAGATTAATTATAATCATAAGCTAGCTGTTTGCTTGATTTTATAATGGTCCAATAAAAATATCACCTGCTCTTGTATTCGTGCTGTTTATCTGTGTTAGCATGTCTGTGTGCAGATATATATGTCCACAAATGTATTTAATATGGATTTAAAATATTTTCACCTCACCTTTCTCCTTAAAAGAGCCCAAGGTGGCTTACATCATTAAGAATTAAACAAGCATTATATTAAAATGGTAATTAAAATCAATACTGCAAATGCATTTAAAAGCAACAGAGCACAACAATCCGTTCAAAACACTCCTCTCAGGCAGACAGCCACTAAGAAAAAGCTTGCTGTCAGGACTGGGGCTATGCCGGAACTATGCAACATTAGTGCATGCAGGATCAGCTCCATCCTTTTTTGGGGGGGGAACTGCTCTAGAGATTGCAGGACTGGGTCCTTTCCCTGCAGCTCTTGCCCAGCTCCTGTGGGAGCTGAGGACTGGGATATATGAGAACAGGCTTTCCTTACAGACTTTTGCCTCAACAATAAAGGTTTGTGTTGTTATTCCTGTTTCACTTGTTTGCCTTGCCTCACCTGCCAACCTCAAATGTTCCTGCCTTGCCTGCCTGGTTGTTCTTGCTGTATCTGCTTACTCTGTTGTTCTTGCCTTGCCTCTCCTTGTGTCCCTGGACCCTGCTGCCTTGATACTGTTCCTCCTGACTTTGACCCCTGGACTGTCTGTCCATAATTTGCATCATCCTTCTATTTGGCTGCTGTTTGGACTCAAAACCCTAGCTGCTTAGTCTCTGCTTTGGCCGTGGGGTTGTTTCTAGCTTGTTCCTGCAGTCTTGCTCTGCACTCGGTCCTGGTGCCTTTTCTACTGAACCCTAACGCTTCCCTGAATAGAAAGGCCTTATCCAGCTTGTGGAAGGACAGTAAAGATGGGGCCACCCTGGCCTCCCACAGGAGGGAGTTCCAGCAATAAAGAAGGCCCTCACATACTTGTTGTTAATTTACTACTTAGTTCCAGTAGTAATAGCAATGCATTCAATGGGCCTTAAACACTCAGTTCTTATACGTCTGTGATTGAAAAGAAATTGAATATTGTGGATGTCCTCACTATTACCATAATTAGCCAGCAACAGTACTGTATAATGTAATCCAATATGAAAAATTCAGAAGAGTGTAAATATGTATTCCAAAAATGGGATTTTAAAAAGGAGAATCAAACTGTATTTCATTTTTTCAGAAAATATATTTGTTATAGCTTTTATATTGAAAGTACACGCAAACAAATGCATTAGCAGTTTTCCAAGTTTCCTACAAAGAATGTGTTATTTTTGGATAATTCATGAGATTGTTGAATGGTTAACAAACTCTTGAGTTAGCTGATCTGCTTCTAATTGGGAATGAGTGAGTGGGTGAAACAATATGTTTTTTAAGGTTTTTGGCTGGAATTTTCAGTCTTTTGCTGTTTTTTCCAAAACTGTTACTACTGCCTCTTCACTAGGTGCACAGCTGCTGAAGCAGGGCTGTTTTGCCTGCTCAGCAGGGAAGAGGCCAGGCATTGTGAGGGCTGCTGAGGACGAGAGCAGAAGCCTTGAAAGGGGGCTGCTTGGCTTGGCTTCACACTCTTTGTCATGGAGAAGTTGAGGACAACGGAGGACCACAGCAGTTTTGATTTTGGCTGCATGGGCGCTGGAGCTGAAGAGGACCTGTGTGCGGGCTGGGCATCAGCTCAGCTCACTGCGATTTGAATGTAGAATTATTTCTTGTGCGAGAGCCTTTGTAGGCTCCCCTCTGTTCGCGGTTATATAATATTATTATATATATTATAATTATTATTACTAATTACTTGTATGAATATCAAGTGGCCTTGAGGATAACAATTGCAATGCCCCCAAAAGCAATACAGAAATGCAGATGACAAGATAACATATCCCCACAATCAAATGCAATGATGTTTGTCTCTGTCTCTCTCACACACATGCACACGAATACCTAGAAACCTGTAGTTATTTGTCTGAAATTACTTACGTTTCATTATCTCAGAAGGGGATATTATGTCTGAAAATTTCTGTCTGAGCCACTTATTACACTGACACTCTTGGAATAATTTGTGTATTTAATTATGACCATTATATTGTATAAAGCTGGTATCGACTGGTCTGTGCAAATACAATAAACCTTATATATCGCATACTAAGCTGCCCTTGAACAAGTGGTAACAAAGCTATCAAACTGAAGGCACCTACTCTGACAAGGAACAATGCTAACTAATTGCCGCTTAGCCAGCTAAACAGAAGGCAGGAGCCAGCATATTTGTTGCAGGTACATCCTGTTTCTTTGTACCAGCTGGAATACTCCCTAAGAAACCAAATCATTGCATCTGTAAGATTATTTCAGAACTTCCAGTGTTAGAACTCAAAATCTCTGGTGGGGGCACAGATGGAGACAATGCTGTCACTGTTTAAGGTTGCTACTGGAAACAGATTGAGTCCAATAATCAGACTGGACAAGGAATGTCTACAAGTGCACTTTGCCTAACCAACAGTGGCAGGCTTCTTGGCTCCCAGTGATAAATGTACAGGCTGTGTCTTGCATCTCATTTTCAAGTTTGGCAGGCTAACATAATCTGTTAATGAATGGAGACATCTTTAAGCATGCAGTTGGATGCCAACAATAGTTGGTAATCCTCCACATCTATCTTATTTCATTCGGTTTACAATTCAAGCAACAAATAAACTGCCGATACTTGGCCAGCAATACTCATGTGACTGTAAAAGTGGTGGAAAGTTTAAACAACAACAACAATACCCATATCAAATCTGATGCTACTTGAGAGACTTAAATCATCCTCTATGCTATAGACAAGGAAGGCATATGATAAAACATTTGGCCAGTGTCTGTTCACACACATGCCTGGGTAGTTTGGGGGCAAACCCACGTCTGCTGCCAGATGGCACTTTTGCTCCTCAGCAAAGAACCCTTTGAGATGGTTTTAAGTAGCCACTCACTCTGAGCCCACACATACACTTATCACCCGCACATACACATGACTCTCTCTCTCTCTCTCTCTCTCTCTCTCTCTCTCTCTCTCTCCTCTTATCTCCTCCCTTCCCCTCTCATATCAATGTTAACCCAATGCCTTGTAGGTGGGCATAGACCTTTTTCCTTTGTCAAGGAAATGAGGTAACAAAGGAAGGTTGATGAAGCCCCAGAGAACAATAACCACAGAGATACCACTCTTCTCCTCCACCACCCTTTCCTAATGGTTCCCTGTAAGAGGAACAGTCCTGAACTATTTTAATCTTTCATAAGCTTACTTATGAAGTAAGTAATTTATTACTTAATTCACTACTCAGTTCTGAATTTAGAGTGATAATGGCAATCATAATGACAGAAGCGGATGTATAGCAATCTTATCTCGATCACTCCTAAAAAATAATGGTCCCTGCTGCTCATCCAAAAGGTCTGGATGGCTATGGGACAGGGCTTGGCTAACAATTGGTGAACAATTAGCTTATATTGTGTACTTCCTGGTAAATATATCATACTTGACTGTGCCAACAGTGCAACAAAATGGAAAATAAATGGGAATGTAGTCACCCATTCTGTTACTAGAACTCAGTGGCTAAAATCCTTTTGCTTAGCAGAGTAAGTTGCACTAGAGTAGACCCAGTGCAGATGTGGTGACTCAGCTTCCTCATAAGTTCCAGAGATTCAGTGGGCTTACCCTAGTTGAGACTTACTCTGCTAAGCAAAAGGATTTCAGCCACTGTTCGTGTTTGTGTGCAGATGAAAGTCTCCCTTCATTTGGTTAGGTCAGAACTTCACTTGAGGATGTTAGTCTTTCTCCACTTTCTCCCTTGAGTTTTTCGTTATTATTTGTTGGTCTGGGGCCACCACAAAAATTTGTTAACAGGGGCATAGAATTGATCAGACCCTGTCTTTAGGAGTGGACCAGAGCGAATGCCCAGTGGACATCAGTTTAACCTAATATACTTCAAACAAATGTGGTTTAAGCATGTGCCAGTTCATCCTGGATTTCACCAAAAACATAATATGAAAAATAATTCAACATTATTAAAAGAGAGCTAAAATTATGAGCATGTATTAACTCTTGGGTGGAGAATTGTTTTTCGGGAAATGGAGGTTTATTTCTCTTTCTAAGGCACATCAGCTTGACTGTGAGTTATGAAGTTTTTGCATCTTGTATGCTGAACTATGCCATTGAAACTGTGTGAGTGTGACTGTGCGTATCTGTAGAATAAAGCATGAAACATTAAGGAATAGGAGATTTCATTTTTTCATTCATCAATTTACATTGCAAATTTTGCATTCCTTTCATGTTGTGATGTTAATGATTTAGTGGTTACGATATACCCAGAGGTATATCTATTTTCATAAGCCTAAAGGGATAAAACAATTAATCAGCTAACTATAGTATTTGTTAATACCAAATAAGGTGACATATATTTCCTACCCAAGGGTAATTGCCAGTTCTTCTTTGTTTTAATGGACCTTTAGGATAGTTGTTCTAATTAATGGATTCAGATGATCTAATGATGCCTCAACATAATAAAGTATGTCCTACTCTGTAGAGAATAATATTTTACAATGGATTTTTTGTATATTTTCAGCTTTTGAAACAAGAAAAACACAAAGGAGTTAGATTGTATTCCTGTGCAATTTATAGCCAATAATGCTTTTGGAGGGGGATAATACATAATTATTCCAGCTAGAGATGCACTACATTAAATTGTCTTTAAGCCTAAAACTGTATAAATCTGTATGATAAAAATGTTGGTTAAACGACATGGTTTCCCCCCCACCCCGAAGTTTTCCTTTAAGAAATAGGAAAGGATAGTGAATATGCATGAAACAGACCTGTGCAAGATTTAAGTCAATAAATCACTAGTATCTATCAGCAAGTACACATGAACTGAAGCAACTGAAAACTGTGAAATAGGATATGCTCAGCTTCTGGAATTAACGTAAGAAATTCTCATTCTTTTATGTCTGTGTAAGAATGGTTTTGCACAGGATAAAATGAACTGCAGAGCAAGGAGGAACAAATATGAGGTATCAGGAATACCTGAATCTGAAAGTAAAAAAATTTAAAATATCATCCAGCAGTAGCAAAACTGTTTCTTTAACCTTTGAAATATGACCTGGGAGAGCTCCAAAATTTTCCTGCTTGTTAGGAACAGCGATCTCTGGTCTTCTCAATTGGACATGGTTAACACAAATACAGTTCATACAGTTAAAGTACATTTTCTGTCTTTTCTTCTCTTCTTAAGTGGGTCAAGGAGTCTGATTTCCCATTGCATCCCAAGTCTTGTTGCCTTCAGCTGAGTTCTGGTGGATCTTTGTATTCACCATCACTAACTGCAACTGACAGTCTGACAGGACCTATAGGGCCAAGCTGGGAAAATGGAGTTGCTTTGCAATCAGTGGATCAAAACCTAACACATTCCTTCCTTGTTCCAAGAACACAGCTTCTGAGCTTTTCACCAGCTGCTACCAATACAAGAACAACTTTGTCTTCACTGCAAATGAGATGTGGACCTACTAGTGGTGGAGTACCTAGGTGGCATCCAGGGTTGGAATGATATGTCCGTTGGCAGTCAGGTAAGCCAGTGTTTGGATCCAACACTCTGTGCTGTTCCAAGAGTACTCAACTGTATCCAATAAAGCCATTTAGTTTCCATCCAATATTTTTCTTTTCCTCCAAGGCCTGACCATAACTTATTTTTTGCCTGGAAGTGCAATCACTGTAATAATCATTCTGCCCTCCCAAGCACAGTGGTGGCCTTTACTGTTTGTGGTCTCCATATTACGCTTTTATGCTCCTGAACCAATGGAAAATCATTCCAATTCCAGATCAGTGCATTCGGAGTTAATGTTAGATTCATCTTAATAAAAGAACATGAAAGTGTATGGGTTGTTTTTTTTTTTTTTTAAATCGTTCTATGCATCCAGCTGTAAACTGATTGAATTTTATCTTCTGTTTATTTGTAGTCCTTTGGATCTCAGACTCTCAAATGTCCCTTAACAGCTGCAATAAATCCCAGAAGTGTTGAGTCCGATTTAACCAACCAATATCTCAAATAAAAGCTCTGTAAGGGAATTTTACAGAAGTCAAAGCAACTCTTGCTCATACATCAAAAGAAGAGATAAATTGCAAGGAGAAAGGATGTTAAAAGACTCCACCTTTCCCACTCCCAGTGAAATACACACATCTACCAAATCAGTGAGGACTGAGAATACTTTTTAGCAAGTAACCAGATAATTCAAAGTTTCAGTTGTCTTAATTCATCAGCAGTTCCATAACCTGTAAGTGATGGAAGCTGAGACCAAGTAGCTAGATAGGAACTGAGTAGTCAGTAACAAGTCTGAAAGATTCTACTTATTCACCTGCAGATATCTATTTTATTGAACTCCATCTTTTCTTTAGCAATTTAATGACCTATCTGAATTGTTCTGTCTTATGCTTCCCACACTCTTGTTAAGTAAAAAAATAATTTTGGATTTGCATGAGTGTTCTCATGCTCTTCCACTGTGTCTTGTGGTCCCATATCCTCCCCCCGGTGTATAATGGTAGAAAAATGTGGATTACATTATTACATTTATTTATGTAATCACTTACACTATTAAATCTATTAATAACAGCCAGTTACCTAAATGAAGAATGGGACAAACCACAGACTTTCTCTGCTGTTCTATGATGACCAAACTAGATGTTGAGGGAAATGTATATTCCTGGTGATTAAAACTTGTTTGTTTCTCTGATTTTGTTTGTTTCTCCAACAAGAATGTTGTGGCTATTTTTGTCTCACCAATCTGGCTTGCAATGCAGACATGACTGTTTACCATGAGTGTTCACCAATTTATAATCAAAGAGTAACTAAATACAACATAAGGAGATAAATAAAAACACATGTTGTAACAAATAATTGTTTGTCACCACTTGAGATGGCACTATGTCTAAACAGGTACTAAGTAATGTTATCAAATGTAATCTCAGGAATGCTGCCTGAATTATTTCACCCTTTCATGATTAGAATGTAAGACTTGGAGGACCCAGGTTCAGATTGCCGCATAAGTAACTTGGGACCAGACACACTTTGTGTGATGTCCTTGAAAGAGTTGTTTTTGAAGATCATTTTCAACTCATTATTATATGGTTAAACGGAACTAAACTTGTGACTGGGGTACAAATCAGGCTAGCTCCACTAGCCTGTACTGTAATTCTCCATGTTGAGAGTCAAAGGCTGAAGAAGAACTCTTCTACTACACATGGAGACTCCCTACATAACTAAGAACACTGAGTGTCCCTAATCACACAGAGAGCCTCCACAATTACTGCAGGTTCTCTTATTCAAATTGTTGCTCTGCATGCGTGGGATGTGATAACAGAAGAGGCATCTAGACTCCTCCTTTTCCTCCCTATGCATGCCATTATGAATAGATGCTTGAATAGGGCTAAATAAGGGAGGAGGAGAGTTGTGTATGCTATCCTCAGCTCATTGAAGAAAAGATGGATCACAAACTTTTAATTAGTAACTAAGCAAAAATATAAGCAATAAATAAAAAGTTTTGTTCAGTCGCTTAAGAATATTTCAAGCCAATACTCATGAATGTTCTATATCTATTCAGATTTATCATGTTTTGGGGTTTGGGTATAACCCTTACAACAGTCTAAAATGGTACAGAGAAGCAAGATGACAAACTGCATAAAAACAACAATTTAGGGAAGACATGCAGTCGAGAGACCATTTTATCTAATTTACATATGATTGAGTGGCATCTCCTAACAATGCTGAAAGGGGCTGTGTGATTATGGTTTCACAAACCAGATTAGCATATTTTCTACAGTTTTCCAACTTCTAGAGAGTTTTGTGCAATTTATTAGTCTGAGCGTTCTAACCAAGAATATCTGCTGTACTATCAACTAATAGGGCATAACGTTAAAGCAGCCATATTCTGTATTTTGTCTTCCATGGAACTGTAGTTATTCTCTGAAATACTTCATGAAGCAGATTTTTCTTTTTAAAAAAATCTATATTGGCATCCTGACAAAAGAACAGAATCTTTTGGAAGCATTTGTTCAATTTCTACTTTTTTCCTACCCTAATTTCAATTTTTATTGCTTCATTCTGAATATACTGATTAAAGTAATATTAAGGCCTGGAAAGCGTTTGCCAAAGAAATTGAAAGAGTGAAATTATGTATATTTAATTAGATACAGTTCTTATTTAGGCACAACTCCTTCATGTTCTTTAAGGTTGAATTCTTATCAAATAAACTCTTAAATCACTCATAGTTTATTAGCCAACCCTTGGGGGGAAAACACTTTAATATTTTAAACCTGTTCCATAAAAATGAAGCTAATCTGCCATGTAGCTTCAGTTCCAGAACATTATTCACAATTTTAGAAAGTGCAAACAAGCCCCCAGATCTGAGAATTACTCTAACTAAAAATGCCATTTCTTATGT
Source organism: Pogona vitticeps (assembly GCF_051106095.1). NCBI lineage: Eukaryota > Metazoa > Chordata > Lepidosauria > Squamata > Agamidae > Pogona > Pogona vitticeps. The sequence continues at coordinate 37,307,762 of NC_135787.1, forward strand.
GAAGTGACAGGGGAAAAAATAAGTCAATCTACTTTTTAGGTAATCAAATCTTAACAAAATATTGGTAAGCAAGAGAATGCATGATAAATTTTTGGCACAGGTTGGAATAATAGATGCTATATCATTTTGAGTTTGGAAACCGTAATCACCCTTCAAGTACAAAGCCACACTACAGGGGCTGGTGCCCAGGGGAGAGGTACTGAAGAGGTTTCTTCTGCAACTCCCCATGCACCTTCTTTTTACACAACTGGGTCACAGACACATTCTTGATGTGGCATCTGGTGTGGTCAACAGGGGGAAAAGAAGAAGCCAGGTTTCCAGACACTGTGGGCATATCCAGATGGGAAACATGGGAGTGGTCTGTTTCATGCTTAAAAGGTTCATATCTTTAGTGTGGTGTATTTTCTCTTTCACATGCACAATCCTCCTATTCACACTGATTTATTTATTTATTGCTTGGAAAAGATCTTTGGATTCCTCCAATTTATCTCCCTTTCAATTAATGATACTCCCTTTCCTGCCCCCTTGGTGATTTTCTTTTTTGGGGGCGGGCGGTAAATAAAGTAAATAACATAGCAAGATAGCAAAATAGCAGTGCACCTTCCTAGCATGGTACACACAATACTGCCAATGTATCTTGTTTATCTAGAGTAATGCTGCATCAATAGGAGTATAAATAGTAGAGGAAAACAGATGAAGTTCTTCATCATCCCTTTCAGTGCTACAACCCATCAAATTCATTGGTGGGCTGTCACCTCAGATATGACTGTCCACAGCTCTATTTGGGTGTGAAAAATTATCCACATAGGATACAGAATGGAATAATTAGGAGTGCTCTGAATCTCTCACTCTCTCTCTCTCTCTCTCTCTCTCACACACACACACACACACACACACACACACACACACACACACACACACACACACACACACACACACACATGCACACATGCACACATGCACACATGCATACACACAAACCCCAAAACTATAGCCCTAGTGCTGTGCCAAAAAGGAAAGGGACAACTCTAAAAAGAGGTGGGATTGATCATGTTAAGTCAGAAACACATGTGGATGCCATAATTTGATTCAAACCAAACAAAACCAAAAACAACCAAAAGAGTAAGTTATATGTCTATCTGTAAGTGCCCAGAATAACATCTGGCTCTCTCCTCACTACACTGCTGCTAAAATGTATCTGTAGGGTTTTTATTACAGGTCATATTGTTGTTTGCAAGATGGCAGACAGCTGACCCTCTGTATGCAACTGGTCTCCCTTCACTTAATATTTTGTCTTATTTTTCTTTTTCTTTACTCTTTTTTAGTAGACTTTTATGTTATCTAAAAAGGGGTATTGACAGATTTTACCTTCTTGGGCTCCATGATCACTGCAGATGGTGACAGCAGCCACAAAGTTAAATGACGCCTGCTTCTTGGGAGGAAAGCGATGACCAACCTAGACAGCATCTTAAAAAGCAGAGACATCACCTTACTGACAAAGGTATGCATAGTCAAAGCTATGGTTTTTCCAGTAGTGATGTATGGAAGTGAGAGCTGGACCATAAAGAAGGCTGACCACCAAAGAATTGATGCTTTTGAATTGTGTTGCTGGAGGAGACTTTTGAGAGTCCCCTGGACTGCAAGGAGAACAAACCTATCCATTTTGAAGGAAATCAACCCTGAGTGCTCACTGGAAGGACAGATCCTGAAGCTCAGGCTTCAGTACTTTGGCCATCTCATGAGAAAAGAAGACTCCCTGGAAAAGCCCCTGATGTTGGGAATGTGAAGGCAAGAGGAGAAGGGGGCGACAGAGAATGAGATGGTCGGACAGTGTCATTGAAGCTACCAACATGAATTTGACCAAACTCTGGGAGGCAGTGGAAGACAGGAGGGCCTGGCATGTTCTGGTCCATGGGGTCATGAAGAGTCAGACACGACTTAACAACTAAACAACAACAACCACAAAAGGGGTATTACCCCTTTCTCCCTTATGGAACTACTTTCGGCAGAGAGGCCTTCTAAGGTGAATCCCAAGCTCTGATGTTGCTAACGAAAATCAACATAAGCCAGCTATTAAAGGAAAAATGAGTGATTGAAGCAGCCAATGGAACTTTGTGGTGAGTCAAAACTGTGGGCTGGTTGCTGTCCTTGTGAGATGATGGGAGTTTTCATGTTGTCCCCCTCCCTGCTTTCCAACTGCCAATACTGTTAATGCCACTAGTACCACCAGTCGCATTAACGGCAGCTAGATTAGCTCTCCTGCTTTCAGGCAATTATGATCTGCTTCTGCTTTCTGTCTGGCAAGCCAAGGACTTAAGAAATCAGAAACAGATTAGGGCAGGCTGTATGCTGATAAATAGTACTTTGTATTCTTAGGTTAGACTGCCTTTTTAGTTTATCTTATTACAACTGTGCTAGCTCAAGACTTGCTAGTTGGCATTCGACTTTCCTGCGGCTGACATGCAGTTGGTCACAAATAATGGTACTGGCTCTGAAGACGACAGGACCAGTGTTTGTCTGCCAGGTCCTGACCATTGTGATTGACTACCAGAGTGTAAATTAAAGCTTTTAGTATTACATGTTATGGGACGTATTACATCATACAGGATGCCTAAAGATTCTATTTGTTGGAGTTCTTTTATATCATGTCAGGACTTTACTGAGAGAGTTAGAGGATGGGTTGGATTAAGACTGAAACAGCTGTGTACTACAGGGGAAGAGCAGCTGCTTTAAAGCTGGTGAATAAAGGAACTCGGAAGAGCTTATGGTGCTGAACTCTGGACTATGTGTCTGCTCAGTTTACTGCCAAGCACCTCATGATGGGTCATCCAACATAAAGTTTAAACTTAAGATCTACAGATATGCTAATGGTGGATGTTATTAACAAACAAATGAAATGGGAAAAGGGGAGGAACTTGATGAAACTAACTATTCAATCTAGCCCAGCATGATAAAATTTTAACCTCTAAAAAGCACATCGTCAATGTAAACCAGCTGATAAGGAAGATTGCATAAATAAAATCTGGCAGGGATAGGCAACACCCTAAGAATAGTTGTCTTGGGAATGTGATAATATGGTGAGTATAAGGTAATTCTGATGAATTTCCCATGCACATTGTAAGTTAACCCTCTCACTAATGAATGTTTAGATTGATTGAACTAATGTAATAACATCTAGATTAATACCTGATCCCAAAGGACATCCTTGTTAGTTTACTCTTCTGCTAAATGAATTCCATTTTAGGGAGGAAGGGCAAGCAAATTAATCTATTACTTATTAACCATTCATTATTTTCTCCCCCATCTAAATTAATTATTTTTATTTTTATTTCTATTAATTGTTCTATCAGATATTAAATAGGCTGTATGTAATTATTCTATTGACTTTAAAGTTTGTAAACATATTAATTTTTATCTACCCATTCTACCACGGATTTTAATTGTAACTTCTTTTTTGCACTTCTTGCTCAATTAATCAAGAGTACTTAATAGTCACTTTGCACTGCACTTTATATCTGGGAGATGAAAGGCTTGTCTCCCAGTGAAGGGGATATGAATAATATTCAAGTAATTACAAAAAGTGGAAGGTATGGCGCTGCCATTGTAGCTGTCAAAATGAGAAGAAGGGAGGACAGATATTTGAAGGCTGTCCTGTTCTAGCTCTGCTGCCAGCTGCCAGGCTCAAGGTAACCTGCTCAACCAACCTTCCACTGTATCCTTGATGTTGTTAAATGCCAGATCTGCCCTAAATAAAGCCACCTTACTCAAGACCTGATCTTGGATTAAGGGGCAGATCTAGCCTGCATTACTGAGTCCTGGGTGTAGAGGGTGGTGTAGCCCTCTCTCTAATTTGCCCACCTGGGTATTCCATCCAACACCAAGTTAGACTGGAGGATTGGGGAGGGGAGTTGCCATTGTTTACAAAAACACTTTTGAGTTTGTCAGGCTCTCTGCCTTGGTGCTCCCAGGCTTAGAGGCCCTCCACATGTTGGTGGGGACCAGGGATGGATTTGGCATAGTGCTAGTTTACCATACTCTCCGTGACCCAGTGTTCTTCTTTCCAGACCTGGTGGGCTTTGACTTGGTGGCAATGTTGAGGTCTCCCAGGCTCCTTTTTCTGGGTGACTTCAACATCTATGCCAAGATGGAAGCTACTGGTTCCATCTTGAATTCTTGGAAACCATGAATTCCTTGGACATGTCCCAGTATGTCAACAGTCCCACTTATGTGGCAGCCATATGCTAGACCTAGCATCTTCAACAGGGCAGGTGGAGAGTGATCCGAAGGTGACTGACCTTGTGTCAATCCCCTTGTCATGGTCGGATCACCACCTGATAAAATGCATCTTCTCAGTGGCACTCCCTTACAGCAGGGAGCACGGACCCATTAAGACAGTCCACCCCCACAGGCTATTGGATCCAATTGCTTTCCAAGACACAATGCAGGAGATACCTGCTGATCTGGTTGACGCTCCTGTTGAGGCTCTGGTGGAAAGATGGCATGCCTCTGCTATTGGCTATTGACACAATTGCACCTAAACTCCCCCTCCACTGCCAAGCCTGCCCATCCCTCTGGTATAATCAGCATCTGCAGGCAATGCAGCAGAATAGGAGGAGGCTGGAGAGCATTTGGAGAGGGGCTCCGATGGAATCTAATCTAAAAGCCACAAAAATTGTGTCAAACATCTACTTACCTAAGGTGAGAGCCTCTAAGCCAACATATTTCGCTATCCAGATAAACAACGTTCAAAACCATCAGGCAGGCTAAGGAAATCCAGGCTGCCATTTGCAAATATGGCAGCTGCAGCTTCTCTATCCTAAATGAAGCCACAGCTGCCATCTTTGCAAAGGGCAGCTGGTCTCCATTTTTACACGTGTGACTCTGATGCCAGAAGACCTCAGCAGCAGCAATTAAAGTAAGAGGGTGGAGGTGGAGGTGGTGTGGCGTGGTGTGGGGCCTAAGATAGGGAAAGGAAGGGGTGGGGGTAGGCTGTGGTATTGGGTGGCTGTGTGGGGTGGTGATTGCCTTTCTGCCACTGATCAGTTGATCGGTGGCCGGTAGGCAGAATGGTGGGTGGTTTGTTTGTTTTTTAATACAACGAATGAATAGAAATGGGTAAATATTCATCCCTTCATATTTGTGGGGGTCTCTGGAACCCACAAATATGGATCGACAAACATTTAACAAATCGGCTATATTTGTCGGAAAAAGCGATCCGTTTTTATATTTGTCCCCATCTCGAGTTGAGAATTTTGACCCTGAGAGAGGCCTGAAAAGAGAAAAAGCTGTTGCTTCTCAGCTCTGGAACAAGCTCCCACCTGAAATCTGCCTGGCCCCTTCACTGAGAATTTTTAAGCGACTGTTCAAAAATGTGGCTTTTCCTACAGCCCTTTCCAGACCTTACAACATCGTAATTACACCTAATTACACTGAGTGGTCTCAACATTTATACTATCTATTCTGCAGTCTTGCTCTATATTATATTAGTCTATATTATTTTAACTATTTTATTCAAATCATTGGGTTGTTTTTGTTTATATTATTATGTTCATTGTTGTTATAGTGTATGTTTTATTTGTTTAACGTGTAAACTGCCCAGAGTGGCCTAGTAGCCAGATGGGCAGTAAAGAAGTCGAATAAAGAAATAAAATAAATAAATATTGTTTTTATACATTTAGCTCATAATGCACAAAAACAATGGAGTACTGTATTGGGGTTGTCCAAACTGAAGAATGTTTGAACTGGTTGGAAACAAATATAAAGTTTTTTATATGATAATATCACCTGATAACTAAAAGTGTGATCAATTGCATGTATCAGACCGAGATATTATATATACAATGTATTAATTATTAAAAGAAATAATGTTTAATGTCACTTTCTATAATCTCTCCTTTCTTTCCTTCTCCTATCATAAGAAATCTGAAGTGCAGAAAGTGCAAGCTGGTAGCTTTCTGATGATTTGAATTACAGTTTATATTAGGTTTAACCAGCATTGTAATTATGTGACTTGTAGTTTAAATCATTCAGATGGCATCAGTTTTATTAACTCAACTGGAGATGAGAAATTCAAAAGCCACAAACCATAAAGTCCACATGGAAAAATAAACATGACTAACAGAGATACTGATTTCAAGAAGATAACAATGTTCTGTCTTAGAAGAGTACAGTGGTGCCTCCCAAGACGAGCGCTCCGTTTTACAATGAAATCGCATAAAGATGAAGTTTCCTATGGGGGAATTTCGCTTTGCGATGATCAGTTATCTGCTTCGGGAACTGATTCTCGCAAAACGATGATTTTCCAATATCTGATTGGTGGTTTCAAAATGGCCGCTGAGTAAAAAAAATGGCCACCGGCTGTTTTCTGGGACAGATTCCTCACTGCACAGACAGCGAAAATGGCCGCGCTATGGAGGATCTTCGCTGGACGGTGAGTTTCAAGCCCATAGGAACGCATTAATCAGGTTTTAATGCGTTTCTATGGGCTTTTAAAAATCACTTTACGATGTTTTCGTTCTACAGCTATTTCGCTGGAACGAATTAACATCGTAATGCGGGGCACCACGGTATATAGCACAAATATTACAATATTAGCTATCAGCACAATACTGTATACAAATTGTCACTAATTAACAAATTGCTCCTTGTATTCCTGGTCACATGCCAAGCCATGTGACAGGCAATTGATCAGGAACACAAACTACAACTCATTAATTAATTGCCACTGATGTTTATGCAACAGGTATAAGCATCCCATTTGATTTGTCCATTATGTAGCTAATTTGTTTCATTTATCTTCTTTATATTTGGATCAGTATCTAATCTGTGTCTTCATAATGAATAGGATAATATGGCATTCAGTAACTCTATAAGTTTTCCCTCTAATATCTATCATAAATTGACACAAATCATACAATTTAAGAAGCCTTTCAGGGCAACAGCACTCTTGCTGCTGATTTCATGTTTCACTGCAAACCTGTGATACAGCAGCACTTTCCATTGCTGTATTGCAGGTTTTGAATAACACATGACTAATCCATTGCCTGGCACACTTTCTGTTTCATAGTAGGCTATAATCTAAATACTGTAACCTCCCCCACATTAGTTTACAAATTAGCACTTTTTAAAAAGAAAAAACAGATCTGACTGTTCTCATTCAACATGCCGTGTAGCCACAATGTGGATTTGTTGCTGCTTTACATACTATTTAAAATTGCATGTAGCTGATGTTTACAAAAAGCACTACCTCCGCTAAAGCAAACAGAATCCCTGAAATCAGATGAGTGCAAGCCATGGGAGGAATAGAGAGACGCCAACTGCTTACTGACCATAGCCTTTTCTTTTTCATAGCAGTACAGAATGATATCTGGGATTAACAGCGGTTAACCCAATGCATCATGACAGGGTTGAATACTTCATTACTTATGTAGGCTAAACTCAGTAGTTTTGCATAATTAAATTCCATACAGAAACAAAGAGAACTGGCTTCTAAAGCCAACTCTGTTTTATATCCAGTTCAATCCTATTTTCCTTTTTCAAGCATCTTTTCTTTCCAGTATCAAAATCCTTAAAATCATACATCTGACAGTGCTCTAAATAAACATGCCTTTAGGTATGAGTCCCCATGTGGCACACTAAAAACAGAATATCTTATAGTGCTGTTGAAGTACCCCTAAATTAATGCTGGGTCAGTTGCTGTTACTGTGGAGAGAGAGAAGATAAAAAGAGCTAAACACAATGCTAGCCTCTTCTAGAGCAGATTCTTTAACATTCATGAGACTTGATAGCTACAAACAATGTATGTTCAGTGTATTTCAATTGATGAATTCTACTTGGGACCAACATTGAATTTTGCTTGTCCGTCCGTCCATCCATCCATCCATCCAGTCAAGCAGCAATGAGATCCACAGTCTCAAAGCTAGCTCAAGGATCTGATATATCAGAAATAGAGATGGGCACGAATCAGAAAAAATGGTGATTTGTTTTGATTCATGATTCGGCATACTTGGGGGGAAAATCATGAATTACAAGTTTTTTTCTGATGAATTGATGAATCAATTCAGTTAATCTTTTACTTTATGACTCCCCTCTACAATCTCTCCAAATTTGGTGAAGATTGGATTTCAGACATCCAAGTTATATACCCACGCAGTGGACCCCCTGGGAAACTGCCCTTTAGCAGTGGGTTTGGGGAAACCCACCAAACTTGGAGGGATTGTAGAGGAGAGTCATGGGAAGCTTTTCTGTGATCTTTGTGTCTCTAGGTGTCTGGGGGAAAACATTCCTGGGAGGCCCTCTTTGTGGGTATATAACTTCGACATCCGAAATCCAACGTTCACCAAACATGGAGTGATTGTAGAGGTCAGAGGAAGCTTCCCTGCCATTTTGGTGTCTCTCGGAGTGTGTGTGGGAGTGCATTTTACAGTGGTGTCTTGACTTACGAACGCCCCTATATATGAACATTTCAATTTACAAACAGCTCCATTCGCAAAATTTTGCTTCGACTTGCGAACAGAGCTTCGACTTACAAACAAGAAAAAATGTGGTGAAAGTGGGAAATGGACTTTGGACTGCCTGGTACAGCCTGGTACTGTACTCGTAAAATGTAAAAATTGGTTTAAAAGATGCTTGGTTTGGTTTAAAGCTGCTTGGTTTTAAAGGTGTTTTGTTTAAATGGTATTAGTTTCCTCCCTCCCTCCTTTCCTGCCCTTTTTTCAACCTAAGTCATCTTAGGTTAAAAAAAATTTCCCCCTAGTGGTAGAGGATGGATTAACTGGTTTTGCATTAGTTACTATGGGAACTAATGCTTCAACTTACAAACGGTGCCTCTGCATACATCCGGAATGGATTAATCAGTTTTCAATGCATTCCTATGGGAAATGCTGGTTTGACTTATGAACTTTCTGAGTTACGAACATCTTCTGGGATGGATTAAGTTTGTAAGTCGAAGCACCACTGTATAGCCATCACTGTATAGCCCCAGCCATTGTATAGACCACTGTATAGGTCCAGCCATCCTGAGGAGGCTCTCCAAGTTGGAAATCAGTGGCCTGGCACTTGCCTGGCTCTGATCCTACTTGGAGGATCATCTTCACAGAGTTCAGCTTGGGGAGAGTGTCTCGGCCCTGTGGAGTCTCAATTATGGGGTTCCACAGGGCTCAATCATCTCCCCAATGTTGTTTAGTATCTATATGAGGCTGCTGGGTGGGGCCATCAGGGGATGTGGGGCTTCGTGCCATCAGTATGCTGATGACATGCAGCTCTATATGTCCTTTTCACCTACTTCAGTGGATGCCGTTTTGTCCCTTCAGCATTGCCTGGAGGCTGTATTGCAATAGATGCAGAGGAATGGGCTGAGGTTGAACCCAGAGAAGACGGAGGTCCTGAGGGTGGGTGGCCCCTCCATTGGCAGCTTGGGAAACTCCCTCACTTTCAGGGGGTGACTCTTGCCGCAAAGAGTGAGGTTCGCAGCTTGGGAGTACTCACCATGGAAACCCAGGTTGTGTCAGTGGTCCATTCCACCAATTACCATCTGTGGCGGATTGCCCAGTTGCATCCCTATCTTGATGGTGGGCCCCTCACCACTCTGAAATAATTCTCTCAGAAATAATTCTGATGTTGGTTGTTGTGGGGGTTTTTTTTGGTTCTTTGGCCATGTTCTGAAAGTTGTTCTTCCTGATGTTTCGCCAGTCTCCGTGACCGGCATCTTCAGAGGACTGGAGTAGGAATTCTGTCTATGCTCTGTTGTTGAAGGTGCCGGCCACAGCAACCAACATCAGAATTATTTCAGAGAGAATTAAATACCAACCTCCAGCCCACAGAACATAGTAAAAAGATAAGCAGAAAATAGCGATTTTGCAAAGGGCAGCCTGGATTCCCACAACAACCACCGGATCGTGGCCGTGAAAGCCTTCGAGAATAAATTCTGGTGTTGCTGCATAATCTCATCTCCAATTACAGCAGTTCTTATTTTCCTGTTCATAATAAAGTTATTTTCTCATGAAATTTGGTAAGAGACAAATACCAGCATACACACAGACATGGATTGTTTAGGAATATCCCTCAAATGGCACAGTGTGAATCAGATCCCATTTTGGGTGCCTTTATTTAGAGATACAGATATAGATGATACAAATACAGATAGAGATATACCTTTAATAGCTTTAACAAGCAACTGAAAGGTCTACTATTATTATTTTATTAAATAAAAGAGTAATTATGTTTGTGTTATGTTATATTTATAGCTAACCTTCAACGAGGTATGTAGGGAGGACTTCTTATTGCTGCACCTTATAATGGCAGGTGGGAGTAGTGGTGTTCTTACTAGATAACCTCATCCTGCAAAATATTTCTGGTCAGGCCATGCTGCAGACATTAGAATCTTACCCTGACTTTCTTATAAGGAATTAGCAAAAAGTGCATGCAGATTCAGACAACTATAGAACATAAACTTGAAAGACAGTGAGTTAGAAACAATAAAAATAGCAAATCCGTAGCCAAATGTTTTCTGATCCAAGAATTAGCCTTGATTTTTTTTTCTTTTTAAAGTATTTTCAAGTATGGCCATGAGAACATTTGTTTGTACATTCTGTGTATGTGTGTAATGATTTCTGTTAAGTCATTGCTAACAGCTAATGCAACATTGCTACTTCCGCAGTTGAACCATCTGTGATCATAACATTATGTCATCCTCCACAGTTAACAGGTAACTCAATGAGTTAATTTTTAAGTAATATTCCAATATCTGCTAAATGGGGCAGCATGTTTGGCTTGGGTGGGATCTCATCATCATCATGTCTGTTTGATCACTGTATGTTGTTTGACACTGTCTCTGCTTGGCTAAAGTACAGCCATCACTAATGCATCCTGAGCTTAGAAACTTTTCTCTCTCTTTTAGCCTACGGTTCTCAGACTATCTGATCCAGCAAGCCTGTGCTGACAGAGGGATTGTTGTGATTGGAATAAAAGGGAAAAAATGAATTTTCTCCAGGTTCTGGATGTAGCATAGCATAATTGGCAGATAGAGTACAGTGGTGCCCCGCATAGCGAGGTTAATCCATTCCGGATTAACCGTCGCTATGGGGAAACATCGCTATACGGAACGGAAAAACCCACTGGAACGCATTAAACTTCGCTTAATGCAGAACACTATTCGGCTGCCTTTTTCATGCCCTTGGTAAGCGAGGGCAGGCGTGAAAACACTGCGCGTGGCCATTTTGGGCATCCGTCGGCCATTATGGAATCGTCGATCAGCTGTTTAAAAAATCGCTATGCGAAAATCGGTAAGCGAAACGCTTACCAATCGTCGCAAAGTGATTTTTGGCCATAGAAAGCCTCGGTATGCGATCGCATTAGCAATCCCAAAAAACAGATCGCTATGCGAATTCGTCGTTAAACAGTGCCTCATTATGCGAGGCACCACTGTATTTGGAAGTCTCTGTCAGTGTTGCTACTGAGCTCTTGTGAATGTGTTTTACACTCTTACAGTTAAGAGGAATACCTAGTAGGATAGTGACAATAGAGCACCACTAATGCTTCCTGATGAGACAGGGTGGTTATGCAATCATCAGTAAGAGTGACAGTTGAAAAATTTATTATCATATATCAAGGGCAGATTATCCATAAAAAGAGAGAGTAAAATGGTAGCCAAAAAATTAAAATGCATTTATATTCTGGTATTTTCAACTTAATTGGTAATGTACATTCCTGATTAGAGATGGGCACGAATTAAAAGTTAATCACCAAATTCATTCAAAAAAACTGCTAATTTGTCAATTCATATTCATTTGAATCAGTGCCCCTGATGAACCACAAATCATTCAATTTTTACTGAAATTTGATTTGATGATTTCAAATTGATATTTATTTATTTATTTATTTATTTATTTATTTATTTATTTATTTATTTATTTATTTATTTATTTATTTATTTAATTTTAATTGTTGGAAGCAGCCCTGAGACCTCTGGGTAGAGTGGGCGGCATATAAATTATTTATTTATTTATTATTGGATTTATATCCTGCCCTTCTAGACAGGAGTCTACTCACAAAATATTGTGCACAAACTCACAATTTATTGTGCACAAACGAATAAAACAACAATTAAAATCTACAATAATAATATGATCAAGATGGGAGCATAAACAACAAAAGCAAGAAAGTATAATCAAGAATTGGTGGGAGGGAAGGCCTGCCTGAAGAGCCAAGTTTTTAATTGACTCTTAAAAACACCCAGCAAGGGTGCCAGGCGGATCTCTTGCGGCTAGCTGTTCCAAAGTCGAGGGGTCACCGCCGAGAAAGCCTGACTTCTTGTTCTTTATTTTTGGGCCTTTCTCAGCTCCCTCAGCTGTCTTGTAATCTTGAGATTAGACTACTGTAATGTGCTCTATGTGGGGCTACCTTTGAGGCTGATGCGGAAACTCCAAGTGGTGCAGAATGCGGCGGCCAGACTCCTTAGTGGAGAGAGAAAATACCAACACATCTCACCCACTCTGGCCGCAGTGCATTGGCTGCCCATTCAGTTCCACATTGACTTCAAAGTGTTGATTCTTACGTATAAAGCCCTAAACGGTTTAGGGCCTCGATATTTGACAGAAAACCTTTTCCCACCAAGATCTACCTGTATCACTCGATCGAGTCAGGAGGTGAGACTGAAGAGCCTGACGCAGAGGGAAAGACAAGAAATCGGGCCTTCTCAGCGGTGGCTCCTCGCCTCTGGAACAACCTGCCTCCAGAGATTCAGGCGGCCTAGTCGCTGGGTATTTTTAAGACCCATCTAAAAACTTGGATGTTTAAGCAGGCCTTCCTTCCAGATAATACTTAATTTTTCTTTCTTTATCTATCCTTTGTCATCTCGCCATCTTGAAGAATTTGCTTATTGTTTATTGCTTATTGCTTATTGTTCATTGTTTATTGCTTACTCTCTATGCTGGGTATTTTTATTTTGCTATATGTATATGTTTTTTTGTATTTTTACCTGTCTGGAATCCGCCTAGAGTGGTCATAGTGACCAGATAGACGGGGTACAAATAAAATAAAATAAAATAAAATAAAATAAAATAAAATAAAATAAAATAAATAAATAAATAAATAAATAAATAAATAAATAAATAAGAAGAGAGGTAATTTCAGTACAAAAGATCAACATGCTACAGCTCTGAAAATTCCTGGCTTCACACTGCTTCAAATGCTGTTGAGAGGGGATATTTGGCATCTGACGTCTCCATTGCTCCAGCTTTTGGAGTGTGCAAATGAGGTCACAGAGAAGGGGATTCTCCTTCTCGTGTGGTGCCATTTCAGCATCTTCCTTATAAAGTATTCCTACTTTCAGTTACCCTTTCCCCGCATATAATCATATCATGCTATTTCATTTTAACAGTTTTAGTCCCACAAATGCCAGATTTAACATGAAGCATCCATGGGGCATATTGTCCTAATCTGTGAGTGCTCCTTTTCATAATATCATTCTTGCAGATATGGTGAAACTGTGTTCCTTGCTAGATTTTTTTCATACTGTTGGCAGTGCTCCATGACTGATTGTCCACATGAGCAACATATTTTCTGCTGAAGCTATGAGGGAAGTGGAGGATTTGGGATCTATGCTCATTCCAATCTAAAGGTTTTAGCTCGAGGGCATAGATTTACAACACCAGCACATTTTGAGTGGGTTGTGGTGGTACAGTGATTCAAGGGGATTTGTAAGTGACCCATTATTTCACAAACTAATCCTTTGGAGTATGGATGTATGACTGAACTATATTATTGCACTTTATTTTATTTTATTTTTTAAGGGTTTTCTCTTGCTTGACCTTTCTGCTCATAAGTATAGACCCAGGTCATATTCTATTTAGATATTTCTCTGTGTATCTCTCTATGGATTATTTCACTGTGTTCTTGAATGCTCATTTCCCAATTTGCCATTTGCTTCAAAAAGTGGTAATGTGTGGTCGCTGCCCTTTCCCAAATGTTAAGTAAAACTGAACAGTAATTTTCCAAGACTTCCACTGATTCAAAGGATTGTTGCTGTTACCCTTTTCAGCTGATAGTCTTTAGCCAGTTTTTAGTTTTATTTTCACCTCATGGTCTCATTTCCAAGGCACTACTTGAATTCTTTCTGATAGGAAGTAATTGCTGTTTCAAATACCAGTGGTGCCTCGCATAGCGAGGTTAATCCGTTCCGGATTAACCTTCACTATGTGAAAACATTGCTAAACGGGAATAAAAAAGCCATAGTTCAATGCGTTCCTATGGCTTTAAAACTCACAGTTAAGCGATGTTCTGCCATAGCGCCGCCATTTTCGCGCCCTCGGTAAGCGAGGGCAGGGCGCGAAAATGCAGCACGGACCTTCCGGCGGCCATTTTGGAACCGCCGATCAGCTGTTCTCCCGGCTTCGTTATGCGATATTTGCTAAGCGAAACGCTTAGCGAATATCGCAAAGCGAAAAATCCCCATAGGGGCCATCGCTGAGCGAATGCTCCAGCGATGGCCCAGAGTGCCTCATTAAGTGATTTCATCGCTCAGCGAGGTGCTCGTTAAGCGAGGCACCACTGTACTATAACTTGCGGGGCGTGTCTATATATTAACTATACCTATCATACTCTAAACCATTTTACTCAATTATTTTATCTGAAAACAACACATTTTTTTCCTATAGTGTTCATTGTACTTTATGAAGTTTGACATGAATTGTGTAAGTGGCATGGAGGGGTGGTGGTGCTAAATTAAGATCAGGGCATAGAGAGTGCACAAACTGTGGAACAGAAATGAAGCAGAACACAGCTATGAGAGGAAATGGGTTATATTGATATACGTTACGTTTCCCCCAGTGCGCTGAGCCAAATAACCTAATCTGCAAATAGCAAATAACTTTGCCTGTGTTCTGCCTCCAAAGGGGGAAATGGCCTATTTGGGTCAGGGTATATTGAGAGGCTACCTAAATGACTGTTGTACTCTCAGACACAGGGATTTGCTGTCTTGTGACTCTCTTTAATTTGCTACTCTTTTCCCATGGCTCCAAACAGATGTGCCAAATGGAGCTCAGCATTTAAAAAAATATATGCTGGGTTGAGGCAATATTTTTTTAATTTCCCCAATTAATTTAAGTTAATGGCAGAGTAAGATACTAGGGCCCTCATCACACATATTTTAGAACACCATCCACACAGAGGAATAATACAACAAAAGATTTGTGCTTCGAATAAGGCAGTGCTGGGTTTCAAAAAGCAGATCCTGATTTTCAAAACATAAATAAGCCTTGCTAGATAGGACTAAGATCCCGGCTAGTCCAGGAGCCATTTCCAAACCTCAGAAGCAGATCTTTCCTGTTGTTGCCCTCTGTACAGTATAGAGCTGCCTTATCCTTCTGAAGAAAGGTTCCAATTACGGTCATTAGAACAGCTCTTTCCATCAATAGGATTTCATTGCATTACTCCCACATTAATTTGCATATGCATAACATTCTTATTCAATTCATTATATTACCTCATTTTCCACAACTGTTGCTGATTTCTGTGAATACTCCATGTACAAGACACTGAAATGGGAATATTCTTCTTCTAAAATATCATCATTTACACTCATCCTATTCATTAAGTGGCATGTTCTTAAAGAGTAGTATTCATTTTACACTTAGTATTTCAAATAAAACTAGATTTTAAAAACATTCTCCATAAAGAAGAAAGCCAAATGGTATATGTTACATTTTTAAATGATTTTTAAATTCTTTACGCATGAATAAAATGATAAAAATATTTTGTCTATATTTCTATTGTCCATTGGTTACACTAATATAAACAAAATCTTATATGAACTATTCATTCAAATTATCTCAATTCATGGACAGTAATAGGAATGCAAAAGAAATTTGTTATATAAACTGGCCTTCTATGAATGAGCATTTACTTGGAAAATCATCAGAATCATAGAACTGCATAGCTGGAAGGGACCCTGTGGATAATGGAACCCAGCTCTTCTCAAGGGGGCACAGTGGAGAATTGAACTCCCAACCTCTGGCTTGACAGTCAGATGCCTAAACCACTGAGCTATCCTGACTACATTTGAATAACCAAATTCCAAAATAGGTGCATGAAATGTATTGGTGTGACCCTGCATATTACAAGAGAAATATGTTGCAAAGCATGTTTAACAAAGCCACTGTATCAATGCCTGCTTTGCAGTAAGCTACACTGAATTAGGTGAAGTTTAGTCTCAGATGAATGCATATAGGATTTCAGCTAAAATCAACACTTATTGTGAAGAAAAAAACATTCTTTATAACCTTTAAGAGTCTGGAGTAGCAGTATGATGGTCTGTGAGAGGTCCCCTAAGCCTCTCTGAACATTTAAAAAAGCACACACAAAAAACCAGAAAAACAGGAAGAAAAAAAAAGGGTCCACATGGGCATGACATGTTTACTTGCCTCCTCAGTGAAAAAATTGAAATTCCCAGGCTTTGTGGAGGCTGTAAGGGGACAGGAGCTCATCTGACTCCAAGGTCTGTGAGCTTGTCTAGATCTATACTAATAGATTGGGGGGGGGAGTGGTTTATTCTTATCTTTTGTTTCTTTCTAACACATTAAAATTATACTGATGTAATGCCTTTTGTGCGCTGGGCATACATCTAATTGCATTAAATAGCTGCTTCTACTTCCATGGTATATACATGACAGATAGTGACAAGATTCTAGTCATGTATCTGTTTTTTATTTTCTTTTCCAGGCCAATGTCAATTTTTGGTGAGTGTTGATGTTTTAATTTAATCCTTTTTCAGCTACATCGAAGAACTAGGGCCCTAACAAGGGCCATATAAAAAAAGCTCAAAATAGCTTAAGCCTACAGCACAAGGCCCGGATGCAAACAGGTTGTTCTACTGAGAAACTACTTAAGACCTGAGAGCAGATAGATACTATTCAGTGCTCTCAAAATGGTAGCAGATAGAACTGCAAACAAAGGGGAAGAAAATCACGTGAGCTAATACTGGGGAAGGTGGGCACCCCCCCTGTGTTTGTGCACATGTGTGAAGGAGCGCAGATGCTTGTGCACATGCACAAAGGGCAGCGCAGCACTTGTGCAGGTGTGTGCATGCTTGCGCACAGGTGCACACAGGCTGTGTGCGGGGAGTGCATGCGGGGGTGGGGGGAGGTCTGTCTCTGCAGCCTGGTCTGGCTCAGGCCACAGATCGGGGATTGGGGACCTCTGAGCTAATGGACAACCCTTAAACAAGGTAGGGTGGCTGCTGCCTCTAATCCCATCTCCTCAGGAGGCTGAGACTTGTGGATTCCCCAATCCTGAGAGTTCTAGGCTGCAGCGGGCTAGGTTGAGCAGATGTCCCTGCGCAAATTATTGAATAATTCAACACTAAATTTAGGCTGAGATTTAGATGAGAATCAATTGGCATACTCAATTGCAGTGTTCTGAAACATTGAATTTTATGTAGTATGGTTAACTTTTTATCTTTAAAAATATGGAAACCCTCCTTCTAAATATTGTTTTGGGAACAAGAGGGTGACTTGATTGGGAATGAGTGGCATCAAAACAACTTTAAAAATATGAATTCCTATTTTAAATACAAAAAAAAAAAAAAAAACAAAGTGTGCTTCATATATACCATCCTACAATGCTTAGAGAACTTTCTGGGCAGTTTACAATTTGATTATGCAGGCTACCTATTATCCCCTGCCCCGGCAAGACGGGTACTCAATTTACCGACTTTTAAGTATGGAAGGCTGAGTCATCCCTGACCGTCAAAACTGAACTCAGGTCATGAGCAGAATCGTGACTGCAGTATAAGAAAGAGCATGAGAGCTACTATCATGAATTCCAATCATTGCAGTACATGGTAAACCTATATAAGTATATTTAAAAGTTAAATTCCTAGATCGGCAATGGCCTGTGCAGGGAAATACTTCACAAAAATATTTGATGGTGAAATGCACCCTTCTGGTCAGACCACACATTGCCTACTGTATATGAATAAATCCCACTAAGTTCCATGCTGGTTACCCCCTAATAAGTTTCCACAGGATGTCAGCATTAGACGTTTTGTATTATACTCTTCCACATTACCAGGAAAAAAGTGACTTGCATAATTCCAAAAACATAATTGCAGTGGCTTTTATGGACTGAAATTTATTCACTTTTCACATTGTGTTTTATGCTCTTGATTAGCTGAGATTCATTTTCTTTCTGGCTCTAAATAAATCTAATTTATTGCTTTGGCATGGATATTACACAATTGTTCTGAGAACTATTTGAAGATTTTTGGCACCTCACAATGACTCGCCATTGGCTCTTAACATTTGTTCCATTTTGCACAGCTGCTATTTCATTACCTGCCTCGATAAGTGGACTCCTGCTGATACACCATGTCAACAGACAGCCATTCAAGATTGGCTGATCTAGTTCAGAATCAGATAACACATCTAGTAGTTCAAGGAAATCTATATTCATCAAAAGATGGCTTCTGAAATATTGCCCACTGTTAAGCCAGAGAACCATCTGGGTTATCAGCAAATGCGAAACCAGCAGGTTATTTCAAAGCATAATTCTTTCACAGCAATTGCCTCATTCTTGTGTAAGTTAATCACTGACAGTAATTGATCAATTGCTGATCAAAAATCATAGCAATGAATTGAATTGCTGAAGTTTTCTCCTGCAAAGGCAAAGTTTTCAATACAATAGTCATTTGTGTCAGGTCAAAGAAATACAGTGGTGCCTCGCAAGACGTATTTAATTCGTTCCGCGGTTAATGTTCTCTTGCGAAAATTCATCTTGCAAAACGTGTTTTCCCATAGGAATGCATTGAAATCTAATTAATGTATTCCTATGGGCAAAAAAAGTCAGAACAAAGTCAAATTTGGTTTACAAAGGGTTTATTAAGTGCTCTTTAAAGCCACACATATTGTGCAGATGATTTCAAAAATTTCAATCAAAAAACATAGAATAACATTTTAAAATCAGCAAACATGAGGCAGGAACAAAAAACAGAAAACATTTGTCTTGTGAAGCACGACCATAGGAACATTTGTCTTGCGAGTCATCAAAACCCAACCCCAACCCCCATTGCCAAAACCATTTGTCTTGCGAGTTTTTTGTCCTGGGAGGCATTTGTTTTGCGAGGCACCACTGTACAGCATTGGAGCAACATGTAGGGATGAACATCACAGCTGGTAGAAGCAGATTTCCCCACCTCTTCTTTTGTCTAGCAGCTCCTCCAGCAGTTCTTCACACTACTACTACGACGACGACTATGACTACGACTACAACTACTACGACGACGACGATGACTGCTGCTGCTGCTGCTGCTGCTGCTGCTGCTGCTGCTGCTACTACTACTACTACTACTACTACTACTACTACTACTACTACTACTACTACTAATAATAATAATAATAATAATAATAATAATAATAATAATAATAATAATAATAATAATGATAATGATAATAATAATGATAATGATAATAATGGTAATAATGGTAATAATGATAATACAAAAACAACTATTAGAGCTACAAAAAATAGCAATATTTGGAACAGCATACATATGGCACCAATATTTAACATGTATTCAGATTTTTAGTTAAAACTTGTATCTGCCATAAAATACCAGTCAATGTTTTTTATAATTTTGACTCTGCCTGGTGTTTTTGAATAATAATAATAAATCTTTGAACTGCAGAGCTAGAAGGGAATCTGTGGATCAGTCTCTGTCAAAGATGCACACTGAGGAATCAAACTTCCAAATTCTGGTTCCACACCGGATACCTTAAACTACTAAACTATCCAGCAGTTGTGGGGAGGAGTGTCTGTGCTGAGGGAGAAGGTTTTGTCCTATGAAGGGGAGGGATAGAGACCTCTAAGAAAGAGATCTCAGGGAGGGACACCCATCACAAGTGTAGTTCTGTTCAAAGATGATAACACCACATAACATTTGGTGGTCTACATGCCTCCCTAAGCCACAACTATACTTCTCCATAAAATCACCTGGTCCACTGTGTAAGTTGTAGGGAGGAGTTGAAAGGGCTAAAAGGAGGAGGTAAAATACTGTCTGTTCTATGTGCATAAACCATGAATCCAAGCCTTGATCCTTCAAACATAGTATAATTTATACATATTTAAGGATATGATGTTATTTTTTATTCGCTTTATTGCTTCAAGAATGTTCTATATTACACTACTGGTAAATTCCTCATAAGTTCATTTACATGAATAAAAACATAAAACAGTTGAGTGAAACATGACCAGAACAAACAGGAGAGTGGATAAAGAATAAAAGTATTAAAATATTAGAATGCTGAATGCAATATTTTTTTATTCTCAGAATAAATATAGATATATATTTAAAGTAAAGTCATAGATGGCTTGTGGCTTAAGCAGGGTGGCTGCTTTATTTTGCCATTATGAGAAGGAACAATCCTCTTCATTTGGTCCAGTGCACTTTTTTTTCCAGAGAGATACCAAGAGATGGGAGGGGGGCCATCTGGCTTTTCAGGTCAACACATTTCAAAGCCTAGGAGCAACCACTGAGAAGGCCCTCTTTTGTGTCCTCACACCAAACAAGCTTGGAAAGGTGGAGGAACTGAGAGGACGGCCTTCCCAGAGGATCTTCAGTGTTGAGAAGGCTTATATGCGGTGATTGTTGTTGTTTAGTCATTAAGTTGTGTCTTACTCTTTGTGATCCCATGGACAAGAGCACACCAGGCCCTCCTGTCTTCCACTGCCTCCTTGGGTCAAATTCATGTTGGTAACTTCGATGACACTGTCCAACCATCTCGTCCTCTGTCGTCCACTTCTCCTCTTGCCTTCACACTTTCCCAACATCAGGGTCTTTTCCTGGGAGTCTTCTCTTCTTGTGAGATGGCCAAAGTATTGAAGCCTTGGCTTCAGGATCTGTCCTTCCAGTGAGCACTAAGGGTTGATTTCCTTCAAAATGGATAGGTTTGTTCTCTTTGCAGTCCAGGGGACTCTCAAGAGTCTCCTCTAGCACTACAGTTCAAAAGCATCAATTCTTTGGCGGTCAGCCTTCTTTATGGTCCAGCTCTCACTTCCATACATCGCTACTGGACAAACCATAGCTTTGACTATGCAGATCTTTGTCGTCAAGATGAGGTCCCTTCTTTTTAAGATGCTGTCTGGGTTTGTCATCGCTTTCCTCCCAAGAAGCAGGTGTCTTTTAATTTTGTGGCTGCTGTCACCATCTGTAGTGATCATAGAGCCCAAGAAGGTAAAATCTGTCACTGCCTCCATATCTTCCCCTTCTATTTGCCAGGAGGTGATGGGACCAGTGGCCATGATCTTAGTTTTTTTGATGTTGAGCTTCAGACAGTTTTTGGTACTGTCCTCTTTCGCCCTCATTAAGAGATTCTTTAATTTCTCCTCACTTTCTGCCATCAGAGTGGTATCATCTGCATATCTGAGGTTGTTGATATTTCTTCTGGCAATCTTAATTCTGGCTTGGGATTCCTCCAGTCCTGCCTTCCGCATGATGTAATTTGCATATAAGTTAAATAAGCAGGTAGACCATATACCGCCTTGTCGTACTCCTTTCCTAATTTTCAACCAATCGTTGTTCCATATCCAGTTCTAACTGTTGCTTCCTGTCCCACATATAGATTTCTCAGGAGATAGATAAGGTGGTCAGGCACTCCCATTTCTTTAAGAACTTACCATAGTTTGTTGTGGTCTGCACAGTCAAAGGCTTTTGCGTAGTCATATATGGGGTGATACAAACCTTCAAATAGCCTGAACCCAATCTGTATAGGACTTTATAGGTAATAGCCAGCACTTTGAATTGGTCCCAGAAATAGATTGGTAGCCAGTGAAACTGTTGTAATAAATGAGTTACATACTACCTATAACTAGAGACAGTCAGCAGTATCACTGCAGATGGCTAGGGATAGGGTTGACAATTAAAAAGTTTCCCCCCTCAGAATTATTAATTGCATCAATGTGGATAACACCACCTAGGGAAGGCCTTCTGAAGACAATTTTAATAAAGGTATCAGAAGACATGGGAGAAGGAGCTGCTTCAAACAAACTGATTCAAACTGGTATACATAGCAGATTAGCACCAAACAATGGAATGAACTTTGAAACTGAATAATAATCAGGGCAGTTGATACACCACTTGAGTGATGTCTTCAAAACAACCAGCACTCATGTCCAGCCTCAATGCTCTGTTCTGCATTAACTGCATCTTTTAAATTATCTTCAAAGGCAGCTCCATATATAACGTGCTGTAAAATTACACATGAGAGGTTACCAGTGCAACGATAACTGTAGCCAACTTCTCTCTGTCTTAGCAGAGCCATCATTGCACTTGTATCAGCCAAAGATGGTGAAGAACATTCTTTTTCCCTGGGGCCATTTGGACCTCAAATGATCTATGAGAAAATCCCAACTGTGGACCTGTTCCTTCCAAACATATGCAAACTCATTTAGAACAGGTTGCCTACCACTTAATGAAGCAAAAACTGACAGTAAAAATTTACCCCAGCACCTCATCAGGTAACACACGGAGCTTATATAGTTTCAATTTAAATAGACAAGGAATTGATTGAAGAAAACTACTGCAGAAAGATTGATGAGATGAAGCCTTAAAGTATTTTGAAAACATTCCCCATAGTCAAAAAAGTTTTCCACAATTAAACTGTAACCCATATTACCAGACCATGGGGCATTTTACTAAATAACATAAAGGTACATCAGATGCTTGCTCTTATAAGAAAAAAACCCAACAAGGTCAGTGAATAAAAATCTTGTAAATGCAATGCAAAGGCTTTTAGCTTTCAGGCATTTTAGCACCTGGCATGAGAAATGGAAGAGAAGAAAAAGGAAAAGATGAGAATTAGTATTGTACTCTAAGCCTTCCTTCAGGCTGTTGAATGAAAAGGTCAGCTGAGATTATATATATATATAAAATCTGTGAGGGCTATGCATATGTTTATTTTCTTTAAGTTATAAATGGCAAACTTATTACTGCTCAAGCTTTCCATTAAAATTCACATGTAGGCAGAAACCAAGCAAAGCAAAACTTCAGTTTGTGAGGTAGATATTTTAGAAAGTAATGAGCAACTGAAACTTCAGGTTTATGTTAACAATAAGACCCCTCCAAAAAACCCCAAAACTTTACCCTATTGTGCACCCTTCATTACTGTAGGTAGTGACCATAATGCTGCACTAATAACAGAATTATGTACAGTATTATGTAGAGACTGTTGGAGTCAACTTGCCTGCCATATACATAACAAAAATGTATTAACATTAGAAAACTAGCATGCCTTAAAGTTGAGGTTTCCTTTATGAAGCAAAGTATTCACACAGAAAAAGGACTGGATGATTGTTCTGAAAGATGCAAGCAAGCCATTTGATTTTTCTATTCTTAAAAAAACAATGGAGCAGCTACTGTAGTTTTGCAAAAATTGCATTATTGCATTATTTTACTTGCTGAAAAATCAGAATAGAGAGAGAAAAGAGTTTACTTTCCTACATACAAGGAGAGGAAAGAAGCCCCCCTTATTATCATGCAAAAGAATGAGCCCAGCAAGGATTTACATCCCTAAAAGTTTGTTAGGTATCAGTTTCACCTAATCCCTCAAAATCCAGACAAGACCACAAGCATTCATACACAGTCCCATAAGCAAAGTCCTAATAGTGTAATAAGGTTCAATAAGTTAGAAAGAAAAAGAAAAAGAAAATTCAGAAAGGGAAAGCCCACATTGTATGTGCTGCACCAATCCAAATCCCTCCATTCACTTGGCAGCTAAAACAGGTAGGTTGCAAGGGAACACACAGCCTAGTGATTTCAATCAAAGCCCTTGTACAGTGTTCTGACAATTAGAGTGTGGAGGAGAAATCTTAGTCTTCATGGAAGAGATAAAGCTCCATATATACGGAGCTGAAAAGGCCAATTCGAGAGTGACAATCCCTTCCACACTGAAGACAAATACAATCTGTCCCCTGTCCAGCTCCCTGGTTTTGCTGCTTCTGGGACTGCCTCTTTGCCTCGGCCTGCTGAACAAGGGTCTCTTCAAATTGGGTGAGGCTGTGATGCAATGCCTGCCTCCAGGCTGAAGCTCAGATGTCAAGGTTTCCCATATGTTGAGGTCCATTCCTAAGGCCTTCAGATCCCACTTGCAGATATCCTTGTATCGCAGCTGTGGTCTCCCTCTGGGGCAATTTCCCTGCACTAATTCTCCATACAGGAGATCTTTTGAAATCCAACCATCAGCCATTCTCACAACATGCCCAAGCCAATGTAGACATTGCTGTTTCAGTAATGTATGCATGCTAAAAATTACAGCTTGTTCTAGGACTACTCTATTTGGAACTTTGTCCTGCCAGGTGATACCAAAATGTTCACCTTCCTCTCCTGCCGTGCACGAAGAGTCCAGGACTCACTGCAGTATAGGAGTGTGCTCAGGACACAGGCTCTATAGACCTCGATCTTCGTATATGCCGTCAACTTCTTATTCAGCCATACTCTCTTTGTGAGTCTTGAGAACATGGTAGCTGCTTTCCCAATGTGTTTATCCAGCTCGACATCTAGGGAGAGAGTGCCAGAGATTGTTGAGCCAAGGTACACAAACTCATGAACAACCTCCAATTCTTGCGTGGAGATGGTAATAGAGGGAGGTGAGTCCATATGTGTGTGTGTGTGTGTGTGTGTGTGTGTGTGTGTGTGTGTGTACACATACACATATATGGACTCACCTCCCTTTATTACCATCTCCACAAAATTATAATCCCACAAAATTCCAGACTTCGTATGTCAAATCTATGAGGAGTCCTGCACTGAGAAAGCTCTATAATTGTCTCTTTTGGACTTCTCCCACTGGTATTGACTCCAAGGTGGTAAAACTGCTGCCTTAAGACTGATGATGGTCTGCAAGCTTTAAACACATGGTTAAAGATTTTGAAAATTAATAATTATATTTTTAAAAGTAATCAGTTCCCAGATACTTAGTTTTAGGATGTTCTCTTATATGCATTTTGAGGCATTTAGGCTTCATAGTTGTGAAACTTCAACTCTAGGAGACAAAGTACATGTTATCTTTTAATATTATAAATCTCTTTTCCATTTCTGTCCTCCCAGCCTAACCACATTGCATCAAGGAAATGCTCATTGAACACACTAAGACGTACTTCCATAAAACAGATTTTTTTAAGTCTCCAGGTGCATTATGGGAGGAGAGCTTTATCTATTTCAATACACTTGGATAGATCTGATACTAATTCCCCTTCACACAGTGCTGGCAGAAATTAATTAAAAACATACAGAAGATGAAGGGAATTAATCTTAGCAAATCCCTAAATTTAAGAAAAGATGAATAGTTGTTGAATCAAATGATTAATTAATTCAAGAGCTAAGAAATATTTATAAAGCTTCCTGCTCAATCTTTGGTGTTGTATGTGTAACAATTACAATTAATTAGTGCACTTTCTGGTGCTAATGAAAGCCACTATTCAGTCACCTTTTCTCAATATGAGCAGAATGTGACACAGTAATCAGTGAGCAATCAAAAAATAACAATGATCCATTAGACAGTTTTACAAGAAATTAAGAAGCCACGTTGGCTTCTAGAAGTAATGAGCATTAATATCATTCTTCCTACCCTTCACTTAAGTACATTGCCTTTGGCTTAAAACATTTGTAGAGGGCAAGTCTCCAGTATCTGTTACAATTTGCTCTCTTTTCTGTGCCATTTGCAATAAAGTAAGAACCTGCATATGAATTTCTGAACTGGGCAAAAAGAATGGTCACCATTTACTGTGGCCTCAAAGAGAAGCAAACTTAGTAGTTAAAAAAAGGGGGGGGGGATAAAAGAACTTGAGTTTTAACAGATTAGTTGGTTCCAAACTGGATAGATTGACTTTATAGGATAGATTGACTTCTTGTCCTGCCGGCAATTGATACTGGGACATAGTGGTACAGAATATATACAAAGTCAATGTTCAGAATCTAGGGAACAAATTTATTGGAAGTCCAGTGCTTTGATCTTCCCCAAATATCAAGGAACTGAATTAGCAGAAAGCATTTCATTTGTCTTCACATATAAAACTGACTTATACGAAACCTTAACATTGGTAGTGTATACTGTGACTAACAGCTCAACTCTAATATCCCAGGAAATTCTTTCCCAGCCATGCTACCTGAGATCTTTTTAAACAAAAGGTGCCATGGACTGAATCTGCAACAGACTTACAAAGTATGTATTCTGCAGTTAAACTGTATAGCCAACAGGAAGCAACCATCATAGAGGAACCTGTGTACTTGACTTTTAGAAGAGTGATATCTCTGAAGAAGTACATTTAGTGTTCTTGGTGGTTTCGATCTTCTTGATGATTTGGGAGAAGAACCCAGCCACCGCCAGCTCCACATCATCAGAGGCTGGTCACACTCACGCTAATATATCAATTTATTTGGGGGGAAAGACTACAAATTTTGCATTGATGCAAACATTTTAAAAATAAAATCTTGAACACTGTCTTCTTCCTTCTGCATCTTCAAATAATGGAAAATATACAAGCATCAGAAATGGATTATGGCCACTTCATCCATTCTTGACTGAGAAAACAGGTCATGAAAAGCAGCCAGATTAGGTCATTTTGCACATTTTGCAATATTCTGTCGTGCCTGTTGTCTGAAAGGATTTGTGTGTGTGTGTGTGTGTGTCCATTGAGATAATAGTTTCCAACAGGCTGCTGAGCTGAGATTTCCTCTCACTCTTACTGAGACAGTGTCACTTTTTGCTATTTTGTAGACCTTTTCACATTATAATTCATGTGCATAAGAATTAATATTACAGAACAGGAAGCTGTGTAAGATACTATTGGGAAAAGTTATCTTTGCTTTGTCCTCTCAGCATAACTATTCAACAATTCACTTTAGTACAACTGAAAAGGATTTTGAAAAGAGGAGATTATTTATTATTTCTGTCCATGCCTTTCTGCCAACACTCTCAAAGACTATTCAGAACTTCCACATAGAAAACCCACACAATGGTCAAATAGGAATTTAATGTTGCAGCCCTCATAACCCAAGCACAGATGTTTAGCTCTAAATTGGGAATTCTCGCTGGATATTTTATTTACAATATGAACATTGGGGAGATTTTTCAGTTGAGCCAACAGTCACAGTAATTCACATTTTGCATCAGTAGCCTTCTTGGTAAACCTGAGTATTTCTGCCATTCTAACTAATCTCTAGAAGTCCAGTTGCTGAATAAGGGTTTTTATTTTTTTTCAAGTTATAGTTGCACAGTAGTGCTGCTATGTTATTGCACAGCAGAGCAAATCAACGTCCTACAAGGCCATTCTAAAACTGGAGTCAATTCAAACAATGAATTATAACTTTGAAATTGAACTTCAGATCAGCACAAAATTTGGCTCACATAAAGCAAACATTCTGATATTGCTCTTTGCCAAATAAGGGCGAAGGGTTTTTTGAGTTACGAATTTTTAAAATGTTAAATTTAGCCTACTTGATCAAATCCATCCGTCAAACTATAAATGTTTTATAGTTTTATGCAAATATATTTTTATGCTTTTGCTTATACTGTTTATTTGTATTTAATTATTTTTAGTTTCTGTTCTGTTAAATTATATTTTAATTATGTTGTTTGTGCTTCTTGTAAACTGCTCAGAGTGGCCTTTGCCCAGATGATATAAAAATTAGATAGATAGATAGATAGATAGATAGATAGATAGACAGATAGATAGATAGATAGATAGATAGATAGATAGATAGATAGATAGATAGATAGATAGATAGATAGATAGATAGATAGATAGATAGATAGATAGATAGATAGATAGATAGATAGATAGATAGATAGATAGATAGATAGATAGATACTTTGTCCAGAATTCTATCTGCCTACCTGCCTATATACCTGCTCTCATACCTATTTTACTCATATAAATGTTTTGCATTTCCTGCAAAATTGCTTTTACTGAAATATTAGTTCATGATGTACCCCATATAGTCCATATAAGCCATAGGCAATCAATGAGCAGACTGATTGATAGGCATATCAGTCTGAATAAGACAGTGCATAGGGACTCTCTGCTTAAGTCAGGACAGCTGCTGTGGTAAGTATGCATGATTTGCTAATGCCTGAATGGAGCCACACTGTGGCCAATCAGGCAAACAGTCATATTATCTGGATGGGCATCTAGATTGTAGTTACAAATATGATGAACAAAAGAGAACTCTACAGATCCCATGCCAAGCGCTGAGGAAATAATGAAGCTGAAATTCAATCAGAACTATGTCAATAACATGTACAAGAAGATACTGGTACTTCCTTGTGTCTCTGTGCCCCAAAATATGCACTGGTCTATCCCCAGTCATTAACCCCCATAATTGGAGAAACTTGGAACCTGCTTCAGGCTCATGAGGAAAGAGCAGAATGCTGCTAAATTCCCCATAAACTTTAATCTCTTCAAGCTGTGGGCTAGATACTCAAATCAGTGAGAATGAAACATCAAGTTTGCTTTGTAGCATTTTCACAGCATCATTTCCATTTATCCTCTCATGGGATGTATGTGATCTCTCAGACTTAAGAAATAGAGTTTTATCCTTTTTTTTATTTGCATGGAAGGGGAAACAACCTAGAAACTGGAAACTAAATCATGTAATTAATAAGAAACAGATTAACAGCACTCTTCCGCATCATTAAATGGTGCGTATTAATATTATTTAATGACCAGGAATAAAATGATTTTAATTAAATAGGAACTATGGGAACATTATCAAATTTAAACACACGAACACAGTGAGATTGTGTGCATTTCATTTGAGAATACAGAAAAGACACCATACTAGACTTGTACCATGTGAACAAAACTTGATTGGAATAATCAGGGAGAACATGGTATTATTTGTTTTAATGCCATAGTCTGTTTGCATTGAAATCATGCTTCTTATAGAAAAACACAAACAGCATGAAAAACAAAACAAATAAACAGCATAGTCATTGTGGTTCACACAGTGGGAAAGCTAACATTATATACAATGTTTGCATTGCAGAAACAGACTCTTTAAACTAGTGAGCATAGTCCTTCAGCAAGATGTATCCTTTGAACTCTGAGCCACTTGCATGGAAAACAGACTTTGATTTCATTGAGGCCATGATGAGGAAGAAATGGGGAAAGCTCCAGTACTGTGATATTCAACATAGTGCAGAAGGCAGGATATATGATAAGGAAATCAAAGAGAGAAGAGGAGTGCCACACTGAAACATTGATACTGTGTGATGCATAAAGCGGAGTTGTCTTGAAAATAAATGTGCAGAAATGTAACCTGTGATAACTGCATTTTTGTTGCATGGGCTGGTAAAAGTAGCTTGCTTGCTACTTTTGTCCGCACTTAGCGTCACAAAGGAAAAATATGCTAGCTTTGCTCAGAGAAATGTTTCTGCAAATGGTGGGAAACATGGGGAGAAAGCTTCTTATGTCTCAGTCTCGCACAAGCATTGGAGAATAGAGATGGGATTTTCAGAACAAATGAACGCCCAGATCCATAATTCAGCAGGAACCCTCTAAGTTGAATTGTAGGACTGGGAGCTCTCAAATCAGCAGGAGGTAGAGCAGCTTCTTACTCTCTTGTGGTTCCTGCGCTGCTTCTTCAAACCAGTTAAAAATGTCTTAGTGCACCATGGGAATTGTGAGGATTCCCTGTGGCTTGCAAAGGTGGATGGGGGGATGAATTCCATCAGACGCTTCCTCCATACAGAGGAGGTCCCATCTCTACTGGCTAACTTTTGACAGATTGCATTGCTATGTTGAGGCAACCTAACTCGAATGAAGTTGAGAAACTGGTGAAATGTCTTCACATTCAAAGGGAAAATACATCATTTTATTTCTACTCAACCAAAATCCCCTTGGGCTTGCAGTCCCTTACCCACTTAGAAATAAAAACCAGGGAATACAGCTGGATCTATGCCTGAGTAGACATTTATAGGATTGTACTGTACTGTCAATGGGATATCTATTTGGTGTGTGTGTGTGTGTGTGTGTGTGTGTGTGTGTGTGTGTGTGTGTGTGTGTGTGTGTGTGTGTGTGTGTGTGTGTGTGTGTACACAAGTGCAATAATAAGCAGAAATCATCTCCTTCTTCTCTCCACATTCAGGAAAGCAATTGAAATAGTTCACTCATTACTAAACTAGAATCCCCTTGCAGCTACTTTGAAAACATTGGCACAATTTCTAATTGCACATATCCACACTTCACAACAGACAACCTGTAGCCAGTCTGTAGAAACATGTTGTACCTATTCCTCTGGTAAAGACAAAGACAAAAGGATGCTGGGACAAAAATGGAAAATGTTTTGATTAGTGCAAGCTATTGCTACCTTCAGAGCCAGATGACTTGAGCATTGTCAGTAGACAATATAAAACCCTGAGGCCACAATATAACAACCTTTATCCTGACATGCAATACACAGAAAACGATGTACAGTCAACTACTGGTACTTTAAAAACAACAACAACAAAAAACCTGACAACAGGATTAACCTGAGAAATACACATAGCACAGTTTTAGGTTTCTACTAGGTGAACAAACAGAATAATAGCCCATTACTATTTTTATGTTGGGTTGATTCGAAAAACAATACAATAGAGGATATATCTAGAGTATATATGAGTATGTCATAGATAGGATTTATATTTATTGCAAAATTCTTGTAAAAGAATCTGTATACATACATTAAAGCTAAAAAAGAATATTGAAAGTATTCAGGATTATCTATGGTGGGTGCAAAATGATAAACATATGATTAGAAAATAGATATCACTTTGATATCTAATGAGTGATATATACACATTCTGAAAAAGGTGTCAATTTGTTATTGTGGTGTTTGCCCTTGTGGCCCCTGCTTGTCTTTTCCTCACAAAGGCTCACGTCACATTTTCCTCTCGCTGCCACCAGTGGATTACCTTCATCCACAATATAAATGACGTTTGTCTCAACACTTGTCTTGTGAACAGAAACAGAACTTATTTATTTAATTGAAGAAGATTGAATAATAACAGTTCTTCAGATACACATTATACAGAAGCAAATCATCAGCAGTTCTCTCAGTACATGCTTCTTTTCTGTTACTATATCATTAACACCTTCTCTACCTATTTTCCTAACCGGCTCTATCTCTAAGTATTTGTTCCCCCCTCTCTCTGACTAACTAGCCCTATCTGACTCCTCCTTCCCCCACCAAGCCTCATGTAGCTGCTGACTCCGCCTCTCCAGTCCTCTCATAGGATCATGCAAATCAGCTCATGAATATGAATAGCATGAGTGATGTGGGCGATCATCAGTTATGAAATACCATATTTTCCCATTTATAAGATGACCCAATGTATAAGAAAACACCCCTTTTCTAACCCCAAATTAGAAAATTTGATCCCTGCTTTTCCCTGCCTTTTGCTAAGCCACAGAGCGCGGCAAAAGGAAGGGAAAAGCAGGGACCAAAGGACCACTGTAAAGGCCCGATTACTTATCATTGCCTCTTTAGTCTCTTTTGGTGTGGCCAGTTTTCCCAACATGGATAGAGCAAAGCAGTTACCATTTAACGGTTTAGGGCCTCGATACTTGGTGGAACGCCTTCTACCACCAAGATCTACCCGTGTCACTCGCGCGAGCCAGGAGGTGAGGCTGAGGAGCCTAATGCCAAGGGAGGCCCGGAAGGAAAAGACAAGAAATCGGGCCTTCTCAGCGGTGGCTCCTCGCCTCTGGAACAACCTTCCCCCTGATATTCGCGCGGCCCCCTCTCTGGGTATTTTCAAAAAGCAGCTAAAAACATTGATGTTTCGGCAGGCCTTCCCCCCTAGTTAATCCCTGATTCCCCTTCTCTTCTCTTTCCTAGTGTTTAACCCAATTGTTGAAAGTTTTCCTTTATGTAATTCTGTTGTATTCATTGTTGTACCCTTTGCTGTAAGCCACCTAGAGTGGTCTATAAAATAAATGAATAAATGAATAAATGAATAAATAAATAAATAAGACTGTTATGGGTCAGTGAGATTTTTTTTTTTTTTAAAAAAGCAGGTATGTGTAAAAGTAGGCATGTTTAATAATGGGAAAATTGGGAGGGATTAAATAATCATTTCAAGTAGCTGAAGAGTGGCATATTGCCAAAGGTCTTGTGCTATTCCACACTAAAGGACTTGAACTGTAGAATTAAAGTTAGTGCTGTGCAAATATATATATCATATATACTATATATCCCACACATTACTGCTGCATAGGAGTGCTACCGTGATTTTGTGCTGGCGGAGCAAATCAACATTCTAAACAGAAATTCTAAAAATAGGGGCAGCCCGAACAAACACATATAACTTTTACACTGGGCTTCAGATCAGCACTAAATCTGGCACCGTTCTACCAATTCCCTCTTTACTCTATGCTGAATTTGGGAAAGATTGGGAAAGGGTTTACAAATTATGATTTTTGAAATGTGGAATTTCAGAAGGAGAAAAAACAGTGACCTTGTTATAATGCAGAGCTATTTAGAGAAGAAGTTACAGAATCAGACTGAAAAGATTAATTTTTTAAAAAGAGTTAAAAAAAGAGCTTTGCTTTAGACAAACAATGGAGTAGCAGCCCTCCATATAGGGGAATATTTTCCCGTATATCCTTTAAAAACCATTCAAGATTTCTGAGACCAAGCATTCTCCTCATATATGTTTTTAAAGGAAAAATCAGCTGTAGTAATTTAAACTTTTGACCCTGTCAATAAGGACAAAAAAAGCTGAATCTTAGCTATATAAAAATTGTTTTACTTGAAATTAGCAAGATGTGTGCACGCGCAGGAGTAGTGCCAATGGCCAATTGAACTGCGCAGTGTTTTTGCTTTCCGAGCCCCGGGGAGATAGCAAGCAACCCGGGCCACGTGACCTTTTTGGCGGGAAAACGGCGCTACTTAAGGTAGTGCCAGTTTACAATCTGATCCTCTTTCGATTCTGGCAGCAAGGAAGAGAGATCAGATCTGTCCGGCTGGGCGTTTTGCAGGCTGGTTTGAGGGGGTGGTAGCCTCGTGCTCCCTCCCTGTTTCATAATTTTGGGGCTGAGTGGCATGAGTGGGGAAGATTGTTTAATTAATTTGACTGCTTTGGGGAAGCATTTGGAAGACAAGGCGGGCAAGCAGGGCAGCGCGTCGGGCGCATCCGCCCCACCGTGCGCCTAGAGTCATCAGCTGAGCCTCCCCTCCTCTTAACACTGGGGATCAGCCTTCGGGAGCTGGGGGGATCATTTTTGCCTGGGCTTCCCCTCCTGTCGGGATTAGTTGGGGGAGGAGGATCGAGCGAAGCTTCCTCCCTGCCTTCTGGGGCTGTTTTACTTAAGCGCTGGGTTTATAACAACAGGGATAGCACTTGGTTAGCAGGCACAGCATCGTGGGACGAGGAAAACGTCACTCTGGCTGGCGTTTCTACACACACACACCCATTGTAGCTGGTTTACTTACTGTGTTTCGGTGGGGAATCATGGCTGCTAGAGCAGCCGATCAGAAAGGGTGTGTGATTTCATCAGTGGACGCCATTTGGTTTGTTAGTGTGGGACCGCATGGCTTAGTTCTGTCCTCCACTTTGAGTGCTAGTTTCACTATTGAAAATTGGTTTTAGGAGGCATTAGCTGAGGGAGAGCTGGTAGGGAAGGGAAGCGCCCCGCCGTGCGCGCGCGCGAGGGCCAGCCATTCAGCCTGCTGTTTTTCCCCTTCCCTCCACAGCCGAATAAGTTCTTGGCTGCTAAAAGAAAAAGGAGGTCTGTCGGGTGCCTCTCTGCTTGGGAAATTTTGTGCTTTTAACAGATCATCTTGGGTGCTTGTAGGTAAAATCTCCCTATTCTAGTGCAGTTGAGCTGGTGGATTTTTTTTTTTTACATCAAGCGGAGCTATTTTGTTTACCAGTATGCCTGCCTGCTAGTTCCCATTCATCGTTTTTGATACTAGAATTTACCTTAGGTAAGGGGAGCTGAAATTCATTAGGTACAAATAGCTTGCTGTCTAGGCGTTTCTTTAGGGGATTTTTGGGTAGCTTTGCAGACAGCAGCAGGAATAGCTCTGTGGGGAAGGGCACCCTGTTGGAGTTCCAGAGGTTGTTGGTTCAAGTCCCTGCTGGCGAGCAACTCATTTATAAAAGTTTGTTGTGCACCTTTGGCTTCCTTGTAAGTCCCTTGGGTTCCCATTTTAAAATTACTTTCATTTTAGAAATTAACAGGCTGAGGCTCTTTATTTAATGGGGCTATTTTGTTTGCAGCAGAGTCCTTCCTTTTGTAAATCCCATCTGCTATTTTGTTGTGCATTTTCAGTTTATTTAAAAAAAAAAGGAGGGAGAGAAAGACTTAAAATCATTTGATTTTAATTTAAAATAGTTAAGGGTGAAGTGTTTATACAATAATTTCTAACAGGCATATATTAAATACAAGATTCTAGGGATTTTATATATATATATATATATATATATATATACAGTATATTATATTAGGGATTTTATAAAGGGATACACACTCCTTTAAGACAGCCTGGACCTGGGCTATAATAAGTAATAATATCATTAAGAATATATATAGTAATACCATTTATAGTTTGCAGGTTTCTAATTTGATTTGCCTGTAATATACAAAGAAATAATTCATTGGGTGCATATGCGGTAATTATTAGACAGACATATATATTAAGCACAGGATCTAAGGGACTACATATGTAATAATAATAATAAATACTATCAATTAGTATATTACTATATATATATATAGCAATACTATTTACAGTTTGCAAGTTGCTAATTTGAATTGCCTGTACTATATAAAGAGAGATTCAATTCATCATAATAATTGAGGTACTCATTGGGGTGTGTTGCATCAGTAATCACCAGCAATTTTAATTGACAAAAGTCATTTTGTACCAGCTGATTATGTAATTCATCATAATATATTGTCGGAAGCAAAGTTGTTTATTATTACTATTGTTATTGTTCTTATTGTTCTTATTTTTATTTCTTTAGATTCTTCTTGTCATCGGGGTTATTATAACAGATATGGCCTCGATAATTGGTTTAATTATAATAGCGTTTACTCTCAACTGTCAATTAATATATAGATACATAAGGAGCAGCAACTAACCACGGGATTAATTACGAAATATTGAATATAATAGAACAGCTGACTTAGGGCACCTTGAACACCCTTGTTTAGAGTTGGCCCTAGGTTCTTGGAATGTTTTGGGATAAGAGTTGCAGATAGTTCCCACAGTTTGTTCAAGGACATGACACATAGATTAGACAGGGGAACTAAGAGCATCAAGAAGGCCAGACTTAAATCTTGAGCTCAGAAATTAACAGATTTATTACTCTTGAGCCTGCCCAGGTCGTGGACTGCGGCTAAGCGCGATGAAGGCACGGGTTTGTACTACGGAGAATTGATGTTCATCTGCTCCGGTAGCGTCTGAGACAGCACTACTATATCAAGAATAGGCATGAGGAGGTCGGATCCAGCACCTTAACTTTGTGAGGCATTACCGGTAGGACGGTGATATCTTTATGCACATACACCATTGCACCAGGAGCATAGACATTAAGTGGTTTTTCTCCTTCTCAGAGAAAGATACCTTGATATTGCTTTTTGTGGTGTAGTAAGGAATCTGATTGCCATGATGTGCTGAAGATGTGTCAGGCCTTGTAGAGAGTCTGTACAGAATCAAAAGTGGATGGCGAGCTATGAAGCCACCACTAGCATGGCATTTTACCTCAGACTGTTGCAGGAGAAAGGTAGAGAACACGACAGCCACAATTAATGCCGGGAGCTTGCTCTATTGGGTAGCCGCCCCACAATATCAAGTAGAGACCCAGCCAGTGCACCTACGATTGGTTAAGATGGCACTCACCATCACAATATGGGGGGGTGCAAGAAAATAAATAGGGGCAGAGCTAACCCTGAAAAAGGGACCCGGCCATTTAAAGTGAAAGGAAAATTAGGCAAAGGGTGTACAATAATTACATGGCCCATTGCCTGATGACTTATTTTCCATCAATAAGGATTAGGGTAGCTGTGGTTTTAGGTTAATATGTATTCAAACACTGGCAGCCAATCTGGGGCTACTCCAGCCAAACAAATAAACGAACAAAGGAGTGCCAGTTGCATCTCTAACTTGTATTGGTATAAAACTTGACACAGTACAACAAATGTCAAGGCTATCGTAGAATAACATTTAGCTGGCTAATGGGTAAATCCAGTCGTTCATTTCAGGGTGACACCTTAATGGTTTTTTATTGTAAGCAACCCCACGCCGCAATTCAGAGTGGGTGACGAGATTGGTTAGGGCCTTTACATTGTGGGCTTTGCAGTTAATATTGGCGTGGGCCAGCTATGTGCTGGGCATTGACAACAAATGATGGATGCACTATGACGCAAACAGTGGTAACTGCTCAGGGAGCTAGCAGCAGAAGCCAAAAAACTGCAGGAGTTTCTCCTCAAGGAAGGGGATGGATCCGGGTGTTATTCAAGGTAGGTTATGGCAGGGCCTTCTATGCAAAGCAAATGGGCAGGAGGATTTTCTCGAAGATTTCAGAATTGGGAGAATTCTGGAAGAATGGTCTAATGAGAAGGGGCTGTGCAGGGGATGTTCGAGTCCCCATCGCTCCTGTATGTTTGGAATGCACATGGGAGTAGTGGGTGCTCCTGTGTAGGAATGAATCAAAGGATTTTATTACTGCAACTTTTCTAACGGCATGTTGATGCCCTTAATGAATAATGAGCTGTTTAATGGGGGTAAGGCTATCAAATCAAGGTCAGTGTTATATGGGTAGGAAGTTAGACTCTTAGATTATAAGGTGGAAATTCAATTGGACAATCCAAGGCCAATCTGATGGGTAGAGAAAGGAGATTAAGTTTAGGGGCTATGCAGCATTGCTGGCATACACCAAATCCATGCTTCAAAGGCATGTGCTGCTAGGCAAGGATGAAAAGTACAATATTCCCTTCAACACACTGATCAGTCCCTGACTAAGTATCGGTTTCGGAAACTGACCAACTTAGTCTTAACTAGGGTAGGAATTTCAGGACTACGGTTGGATACTTGTTTATACAGGATAGGTGTAGGATCCACTACAGTGGACCAGAGGAGTAGAACTGTTAGGCTGGTGATCACCTGTAAGTTATACGAAGTACACTAGGACCTTACCTAATGTGTAGGTAGGGGCATGGCTTCTGTCTTTACAGGTCCCCTTGGGTGCGGAAGGCATGGCAACTAATGATCAATGGTTATAGTTATTTTCAAAGGCAGAGCACTATGCTGCTGCATCCCCATGGGGGAACATTTTGGCTTAAGCCCAGGCACATATAACCTGGAAAGGGCTGAAAGGTAGGCAGTGGCTCAAGCTTGGGGTGATGATGGCATTTTGTCAGTTACCACCAGATGTGCTTGTTGCTCACCCTCGAGGCATGGAGTTGTCTAAAATTTCAAGTAAGGTTTTGAATCTGGACATTCTGCATGACCTTCAGTCATTGAATGCCAGGTATCCTACAAGGCGGATCTTATGGTCCAATATTATTCCTCGATTAGACAGGCAAAGTGGGGTGGGGACTGTTGCTGGTAACAAGGCTTGAGCGAGCTTTAACAAAAAATGTTCAGGGAAGGGGGACCCATGCCAATTAGAATTAGAACTGAGAAGGGGGATTAGGGAGTTACCAAAGGAGAGAGGGAGCAGAATATCTGATATTTGGGGATGCCTCAACAGTAGCTACCACGAGAGGTAAGGCAGATCAAATTAAGCAGTTAGGATGTGGGCCGGCTTGTTGTTACCACAAATATATCAGACCACTACCTAACCTATGGCAGAGGCTGTTTTTATATCATTTCAGGTGGTGAGACCCGGCAGTAATGATGATACTTCGTGATTGGAGGCACTGTTTCGTCCATTGGGCGGCACATGGTGCTGCATCTTCCCCATGTGGGAATGATTTGGGGGCTTGGTGCCCATGCATTTATGTCTTGGAATGGCATGCCTGGCATGAATTGGTTACAGCTTGGAAGAATGACATCATTGGAAAATGGGCCTGCGGGCATTTTGGTGGTACATTTGGTTGGCAATGGTTGGTACAGATTGCCAGATAAGGCACTGATATCTTGTTAAACACACACACACACACACACACACACACACACACACACACACACACACACACACACACCAAAACAAAACATGTGTGGCATGCAATGGTTACAATTGGAAGGATGACCTCTTTTGGAAATATGCCTCCAGATACCTTGGTGATTCATTTGGGGGGCAATGACTTGCCCAGAGTACCGGGAAAGGCACTGATATTCGATATTTTAAGGGACATGAACAGACTACACGCATTATATCCCGCCATGCGAATCTCCCGCCATGCGGATCATTTAGTCAACGATTATACTGCGCTTAAATTGGCGTGGAGCACAACACATTGATAAGGTAAACAAGGCCTGTCGTCAGGTCAATAAGGAGCTTTGTAGAGGTGTCAGCAAATGCGGCCTCGGATCTGTGATTAATCACAGAATTCAAATATCCAACTGGAATATTTTCATGATGATGGAGTCCACCTGTCTGATGCAGGTTTGGACATTTTCTTGGAGGGGGCCTGCTGGTGGTACTTGGTCTGCTTGGTGGGTACATGGGACATAGCTGATGCTAGTCCTCATGCTTTGGCGGGTAGTGCGGGAATAACTGGTTGTCACGGTGTCTCCCTTTTGTAATTATCATAAAGCAAACAGCGCGTCAGTTCTGACGGTTCTGCGGATCGTGCGATTACAGGGCCGAAGGCGGCTGATGCGCTGGACCACTTGCGGACCAAAGGTCATCAAATACGATGGCTAGAGGTCCGGGGTGTTTAATTGAGGCCTTCCAGGTTCCTCCGGTCGTTAGACAGTTGGAACCTGGGGCCTGGGACTCGCCCATTGACTGATAAGGAATTATTTGGCGTTATTTCCCCGCACTACCGCAGGCCCCCTCAATTTTGGAGTTGGTTTATTTGATGGCATTTAATTTGGTTTAATAAAGTGTGGCCCATATTTAAATCCAAAGAATTGTTGTCTTGCGTCTTCATTTCGGGGCCTGGGGGAGCAAGTGTGCACGCGCAGGAGTAGTGCCAATGGCCAATTGAACTGCGCAGTGTTTTTGCTTTCCGGGCCCCGGGGAGATAGCAAGCAACCCGGGCCACGTGACCTTTTTGGCGGGAAAACGGCGCTACTTAAGGTAGTGCCGGTTTACAATCTGATCCTCTTTCGATTCTGGCACCCACCCGCCCACCCTCTTTCTAGTGTGTCTTTTGGGGTCGCCTGTTGTGGGGCCGGATAGGAATTTTTGACCTCTATCCTGATTGGCATTGGATGGGGGGATTTTTCGCCTATCCCACACTGGAAAAGGGTTTGTTGGCATTTGATGGTGGCTTTTTATAATCGGTCACACTGGCGGGTAGTGCGGGAATAACTGGTTGTCACGGTGTCTCCCTTTTGTAATTATCATAAAGCAAACAGCGCGTCAGTTCTGACGGTTCTGCGGATCGTGCGATTACAGGGCCGAAGGCGGCTGATGCGCTGGACCACTTGCGGACCAAAGGTCATCAAATACGATGGCTAGAGGTCCGGGGTGTTTAATTGAGGCCTTCCAGGTTCCTCCGGTCGTTAGACAGTTGGAACCTGGGGCCTGGGACTCACCCATTGACTGATAAGGAATTATTTGGCGTTATTTCCCCGCACTACCACAGGCCCCCTCAATTTTGGAGTTGGTTTATTTGATGGCATTTAATTTGGTTTAATAAAGTGTGGCCCATATTTAAATCCAAAGAATTGTTGTCTTGCGTCTTCATTTCGGGGCCTGGGGGAGCAATTGGTACATATATCCTGTCATAATTTCTGGTCAAAGTCTCAATTCCACACATCTTTTCATTTTTCAAATGCTTTGTAATAATAATAATAAACTTCCAAAGATGTTATTTACCATCAAATCATTTCTGATATAACTTTCATTCTCTTAAATTGCAGTACAGTATTCTAAGTCCCTCACCAGGTTTCCATTTGATGGAGCCATGACAGTTAAAGCAGAATCAAATTGCCATAACTGTATAGTGTAGATGCAACTCTGTGACACAGAAATTCTTTCTCAATCCATGTTTGGACCATTCTACCCCTATTACCAAGAACATAATCCATCTTGATCTATCTCCTTCAGTATTATAATTAGCATTAGCTCCCTAAAACCTTGACAGCTCTGTCTAGAGATGTTTAGAACTGAACCAGGACCTTTGGCATTAGAAAACTCCACTCTCTCCTACTGAGATATCTATACAAAGATAGGAATTCAATCTCTTCCCAATTTCTAAATCTGCCTAGCATGCGTAGAAAAGTGACTAATTAATGTACAAGGAATGCATTTGTTTTAAAAGGAGCATCATAAGGATCATTGCTTAGGAATGCAGTCTCAGTTACAAGAGAGCTGTCAACAGATTCTCACAGTATGTCAAAAGCAAATTTTAATGCAGAAAAAACTAGTTCTTGTTTAGAAAAAAAAATGACATAAAACCAAGCATAAAACTGAAAAAATCATTGGTTTGAGTTCAAATAGACTGCATAACAATGTACATAAAATTAGGAAGTGAAGAAATTAATGTCTTTTTTATTTTAAAAATAATGCTTATATGCACCTGCAGAGCACTGTCATTTGAGTGTCAACAAAATGAAAGGAAAAATGAGTCAGAAATATAAGATCAATAGGTTAGAGGGACTAATAAATGAGGAAAGGTTACAGGGATTAAATATGCATAGCTTGGCTAAACAACAATTAAGCTGGAATGTGAAGGTAAACACCAAGGAATGAAGTAGTTATTGAGAGGTATGGCACACATATCTTAACATAATGAGATTATGTTGCACAGAGGGACAATTTAGAATGAGTATAAAAATAACTTTTTGAAAGAGGCTATCAAAAATTATTTTCTCTAAGGGCAAAAACTGTACTTCGTACACCCATCCAGGGGAAAAAAGAGAGAGAATGGGACAAAGCTGTTTGTTTAACTGGGAACACAACCTTAATTATTTCTTGTGAGATATCTAGCTGTGTGGGAATTGAATAGAGCAGGAATTTCATGCAAACTTCTCCTTCTAGAGACTTTACCGGTGAACCACCCTGCTGAAGATACAAGCGATATCCAGTTGGCCACCTCATGTTAGACAGGGCAGAGGACTTCTCACTTACAATCTCCCAGGTCCCCAGCCTGAGTGTACACCCATCCAAAGATGAGTGTACTCAGGTTATGCCCCAAAGCCTATTAATTTCTCATTCATTCCAAAAGACAAGTCTGGAATATTTTATTTCAACCTAAAGGTGACTTGAGATTTTCTCTTCAGATTGCCTGAGGTCCTTTCTCTTGTTGTACTATCTTGCTTCTGTGATCAGCTTATTTAATTACAAGACTGCCCAGCTAATCTCCCCTGCTTTTCCCAGCACATTCCTTTCAAAGTAACCAACCAACCAACCAACCAACCAACCAACCAACCAACCAACCAACCAACCAACCAACCAACCAACCAACCAACCAACCAACCAACCAACCAACCAACCAACCAACCAACCAGCCAGCCAACCAGCCAGCCAGCCAGCCAGCCAGCCAGCCAGCCAGCCTGCCTGCCTGCCTGCCTGCCTGCCTGCCTGCCTGCCTGCCTGCCTACCTACCTACCTACCTTCCAAAGCCCAATCAAGGAACAGGTCAAAATGTCCACCCATCAACAAAATCTGCACTGATGTCCGAGATAATTCATACAATTATTTTGATATCAACTTTACTCCAATAGTGGAAATGCTGGGTATAAGTAGCAATAATATTAGTGACAACAATATGAATAACAAAATCAACAACATATAGAAGGAAAAGCAACAGGATAGTCTGATTATGTTCTTCAGCTTTATCTGTGGGTGTGCTGTTATTTTTCTTACTGCTATAGAAAGCTCCAGCATTTCTCAAAAATGCAGTAGTTTTCCTCTCTGCATCTCCACCTTCAAGGAATAACGTATGCATGCCTATAGAAAGTCATAGGGAGGAGCCCAAGGATGGAGCAGCAAAACTACCAAATGAGTGGTGTTCCACCTAGAGTGGTCGTATTGACCAGATAGGTGGGGTACAAATAGAATAAGTAGATAGATAGATAGATAGATAGATAGATAGATAGATAGATAGATAGATAGATAGATAGATAGATAGATAGATAGATAGATAGATAGATAGATAGATAGATAGATAGATAGATAGATAGATAGATAGATAGATAGATAGATAGATAGATAGATAGATAGATAGATAGATTTTGTTGGATTGCTGCTCCTACAATCCCTTACCACTGGCTATGCTTGATAAAAGCTGAGGGGAGCTGCAGTGCAAAATTCTTTAGAGGTCCACAAGTTATCCCCTCATGAAGGACAGAATCTAAGAATCCTAAGAAAATACTAATGCAGTAAAATATATATTGAATTTTTAAAATGGACAGGATAAAATAAGACGAGTAGAAAGAAAATGAGGGGAAAGGATGTTCTGAGCTGTAATATAATTAAATAGATGATTATAGCCATTTGCATGACACTACTCAGGATTAGCCTTTAAAGCTGCCAAGCAATTTACAGTGTACTGTATTTCACCTCTGTTTTACTTAGCCGCATGTTGCGCTACACAATCGCCCATGGAAGAGTCTATTCAGTAATTTTCAAAAGCAGATTAATATCTTGTGCAACATGAATTTCAAATGAAGGGAAAGGTAGCATAGATTTGGCATGTGGCTGATGAGATAAGCATACATTTGGTGAGAAGCAGAGAACAGGTACCATCCACGACGTCATTTTCCTCTGCCAAGCTATGAATAGGGATTTCACAGCTCCATTTCCTGAGAGCTAGCATGGATCAATTTAAATCTGTTCATTGATTTCAAACAGACTTTGGACTTTAGCCAAATAGGGAGAAGTGAAAAGCAGATGCATAAAATAAAATAAATACAACGAACACACAACAGAATAAATAGGTCAGCTGTGACTATCCACTGAGTGCACAAAGTGACCATAAAATGCATACATGGTGGGCTCTTATTATGGAGTTGGGACATTTTCCTCTTCAACATTCCTCCCTTCTTCCCTTATACAGAATGTTGAATTCTGTTAGTATGTGAAGTTGGCTTTACTTGAATTCCACTTAAATTTCACTGAGCCAAATTGGCTACAATTTTGTCTGTGGTCAATGAGATTAAGCCTCATCAGACACAGCGGTTGTTACATGTGGATAAACATGGATAGGAGTTGGGCTGCTTGTGTTGGAATGGAAACTCCCGACTTGCTCCCAAACAGATTTGGATGTTTGAAGTGTGAATAATTCCCTGCTGCCATCTGGCCCCACTGCTTGTGTGCTTGCTGTTGCTTCCAAAGACCATAGTTACTCCAGTGTTTCTGCTGCACACTGAACTGAGGGCTAACTTCATGCTATATCACTTGTCTAACTTATTCCGTAACCTTGCTAGCTTCTTTATTTCTTGAGTGTGGGCCCACAATTTTGATTGGGCCTTCCCTGCCTCAAATATTTTGAAGCAGCCTAAACTCAATGTAAATCAACTTGTATTCATCTCCCACCATCTTATATCCATCTTATATATAACTACAATAAACTCAATCATTGCCAATATAATTGTCCCAATTCTTAACCCCTCTGCAGAGCTGTCACGTTTTCACTTGCTATTGAAGGTATTGAACCACAATTTTCAACCTCAGCAGCCACTGGATTTTAGACATGATGGGAGTTGTAATTCAGTCCCTGTGCAATCCACATTCATGTGCCCAGCCAACCAGACAGGATTTCTCCTGAGAAGTGAAACAGAATGTGTGGGGAAAGAATAAGCTGGATCAATTTGGGGACAATTCGGTAGGGATGTTGGCAAGTCTTTGGTTCCAAGCCTCAAGTTTGAGTCACTATTAAAAACAAGCATGTCTCCCCTCACCCAAAAAAAGGGTGGGTGGATTCCAAATCAGGTCTGAGTCATTGAAAAACAGCCAGTGAGTCACAGTTGTGACTGAAGTCCGATTTGAAAGCGAATCCTACGATTTGAGTCTCCATCCCTGCAAATTGGCATCTTCTAGGACAGTGGTCCCCAACCTTGGGCCTCCAGATGTTCTTGGACTTCAACTCCCAGAAATTCTGGCCAGCAGAGGTGGTGGTGAAGGCTTCTGGGAGCTGTAGTCCAAAAACATCTGGAGGCCCAAGGTTGGGGACCACTGTTCTAGGAGACTTAATGAACATCAGAAACATTTTTAGTGTCTTGGTGTTTTAATGAGTTTGTTGAGCAAATGCCTGTCCTTTTTAAAGAGAACAACTTTCTGCTCTTCCAGATCAAGTAATATAACAAACCAAGAATTTTGAAATTGAAAACTACTTATGATTGGGAATGACCTGGAAAGGAAACAAAGAGTGAAAAAGTGGTCATTCACCTAGTAGATCCCCCCCCCCAAAAAAAAGAATGTGAAAATTTGTCTCCAAGCAAGATTCCTATCTTCATTACAAATTTAAATTCAGGAAATTGTCACTTACTATTTCTCAGAGAAAATAATAATCATAATTAAATATCATAAAGTCAATTCCAACTTATGGTGACCCTTTCTGAAGTTTTCTGGGTAGAGTAATCAGAAGTGGTTGACCATTTCCTTCTTCTGGGGATGTTCTGGGGCTGTGCAGCTTCGCAAAGATACATAGTCTTTTTCTCTCTCTCTTTTTGAATGTGGAGGATAGTAGAAAATCAAAATGCCAACCTCTAGCTCTGCCGCTAGGTTCCCAACTCATTGAGCTTAAGGGAAAGTTTGTGACTGAATGTGAGAGAATGTGAGAGAAAGGTGTAATGTAAATCTCATGCTCATAAATCAAAATCCAATACTACTTTTCTGAAGCAATCTTGCAGACTTG
The DNA here is from genome assembly GCF_051106095.1 of Pogona vitticeps. Classification (NCBI taxonomy): domain Eukaryota; kingdom Metazoa; phylum Chordata; class Lepidosauria; order Squamata; family Agamidae; genus Pogona; species Pogona vitticeps. Next base: position 37,352,717 of record NC_135787.1, read on the forward strand.
TAAATAGACACCAAATTAAGTGAACTATATAGGCAGCCAAAGCCTGTATTTCCCTTTGTAAAAGAGTTGTACTAACCCATATAAAGTGAGAAGGAATGCCATTGGACAATCTCTCCTTCCCTGTTCTCTCTCTCCCTCTCTCTGCATATGTGTGTGTGTTTGTGTGTGTGCATGTGCGTGTGTGTGCGTGCAGGAGGGTGCTGTTAGAAATCCAACAATTTCAAAGGGATTGCCAATGAAACTCTTAGTCCTCAAATAGTGTTCTTGAACAAAACCTAGGGATTGTAAAGGGTTTAGAAAAGCCTATGCTATATCAGAGGAAATTGGAGGGCTCACATGCGAAACTTAAATACTTATCTCCCCACTTGTGATTCAAGTGGATAGCCACATGCTCTCATGTTGTTTTTTTAACCTTTAGATGAAAAAAATTCAAACCACAAGTGGCTGTTGTTTTGTTGTTGTTGTTGTTGTTGGTTGGTTGGTTTGAGCTGCTTCAGTCCAGTTCTAGCATCATGTACATTCAAATTTAGAGAGCTCACAACAAAAACAGAAATACTTGTCTAGCTAGAAAATGGTCTCACCGGACTAGTCTGTTGCAAGAAAACAAATGAAATGTCTTGTGACACCATGAAGTCTAACAAACACAGTGGTAAATTTTGCAAGAAAATGTCATATTATGCATGTATCTTGCACTCTAAACCACACAAAGATATTTTATTCTTATAATAATTTTGTTCTAACTGACAATGAAAGATCTGCTTAGCAATTGCACAGAAATGTTTCTTCTAAAGTTACAACCATATGCATGCTAGATATTTAGAGCTGATTTTTAAACTTTTTTTAATATCACACTGTGTTTTGTTATCCTAATGTTCTATGCAATGTTACAAGTACACATCCACATTATGAACATCTATAAACCTACATATGGAAACCATCCAAAGTAGAAAACAACAACAACAAGCAATCTTGTGGGACTCCAGAGATTTGTATTTCACATAAGTTCCTATGGACTATAGCCAGCATCCTCATATTACACAAAGGAAGCGGGTGTGGGCAAAGTCTCTAAAGTGCTTGTTTGTGTTCATACAGACTAATAATGTTACCTCTTCATACCTCGAAATAACAAAATGCGGGGGGGGGGGGGTAGTATATGGCAAAATTAAATATTCATTCACAAGCCAGATATACCTATAATGAAGTGAAAAGAAGGGAGGAAGGAGCCTGAATCAATGAGTTATAGGACAGCAAGGGCATAAATCATGTGGGCTGTAGACCCCATGAGGCCTGTAAGAGTAATTTATCCTTCCCCCTGAATCCCCTCCACCTCCAATGGAGAACCATGCAGTCAGAAGACTCATGAAACTCTTCATTGACATTATTTCATTGTTGTTGTTTTTTTGTTGTTGTTAAAAGGACAGTAGCCTGAATCAAAACCAACTGTGGCCTCTCATGTTTGCTTGCAGAAAAATGGGTAAGCACAGCCTGCAAATATCCTTGTTGGTTCTCCTTGATATCTCAGCTGCCTTTGAAACCGTCAACCATGGTAGGCTCCTGGGGAGACTCTCCGAGTTGGGGATTGGTGACCTAGTGCTTACTTGGCTCCAGTCCTTCTTGAAGGACTATTCCCAGAGAGTCCAACTTGGAGAGAATGTATCGGCCCTGTGGCTCCTCAACTGTGGGGTGCCACAGGGATTGATCATCTCTCCAATGCTGTTTAATATCCATATGAGGCCAATGAGTGGGGTCATCAGGGGGTGTGGTGCTTTGTGTCACCAGTATGCTGATGACACGCAGCTCTACCTCTCCTTTTTTGCAACAGCAGTGGATGCTGTTGCGTCCCTTGAGCGCTGCCTTGGGGCTGTACATCAATGGATGCAGGAGAATGGACTGAGGTCGAACCTGGACAAGACAGAGGTCCTGAGAGTGGGTGCCCCTTATATCAATGGTTTGTGAAGCTCGCTCTCTTTAGGGCGGCAACTCTCACCAAGAAGAGTGTGGTCTGCAGCTTGGGGGTCCATCTTGACCCAGTGATTACCATGGACTCCCAGGTGGCACCTGTAGTCCGCTCCACCCATTTAAATCTTCGGCCGATTGCCCAGCTCTGCTCCTATCTAGATGTTAGGTTGCTCACCACTCTGACCTATGTGCTCATAGTCTCGAGATTAGACTATTGCAATGCTCTCTACATGGGGCTGCCCTTGAGACTGATATGGAAACTACAAATGATCCAGAACATGGCCACCAGACTATTAATTGGGTGAAAATATACCAACATATTTCCCTCACTCTGTTGGTCTTACACTGGCTACCCATTAATTTCCATTTTTATTTCAAGGTACTAAGGCGCCTGTTCGCACCTAGCTCTATTTGTATCACTCAATCAAGCTGGATCGAGCAGCTGAGGGGCTTAACCCCGAGAGAGGCCTGGAAGGTAAGAACAAAAAAGGGCCTTCTCGGCAGTGGCCCCTCATCTTTGGAACACCTTAACCCCAGAGATCCGACTGTTACCCTCGCTGGGAATTTTAAAAAACGAGTTGAACACTTGGTTCTTCTGCCAGGCCTTCCCCCCTCCCATTAGATAGCTTCCTTATCTGATCTTGGATTCTGTTTTCTTTGTTGAGCTTTATTGCTTTTACGAACAAAGTTCTTTGAATGCTGTTTTTATTTTTATATTCTGTAAGCTGCCCAGAGTAGATTCCCAAATCTAGATAGGCGGGGTAAAAATGGAACAAATAAATAAAATAAATAAAAAATAAATTTATGAGATGAAAAATTGTTGGGGGGGGGCAGTCTCAAGAACTTCCCCCAGGGGTTGCTGAGCAATTATCACCAAAGGAACTCCACACAATACATTCCATCGCCTCTGGAATAACCTTCCCCCTGACATTCGCGCGGCTCCCTCACTGGGTACTTTTAAAAATCAATTAAAAACACTGATGTTGTGGCAGGCCTTCCCCTCAGCCAATCCCTGACCTTTCCTATTTTGTTGTTGTGTTTTTGTTTTTTGTTTTTTCCTCCCCTCATTTTCGTTTCACTTTTTCTAAGTTTTTCCCCTTACTTAAAATTGTTTTAATTATATTGTATTATCCTTGCTGTAAGCCGCCTAGAGTGGCCTTAAGTGGCTAGTTAGGCGGGATATAAATAAAATAAATAAACAAATAAATAAATAAAATTATTAAGAACCGTATGAGACAAACGTGTTTGCAAGTATATAGCATGTTTTTCTTAGTACAGAACGACAGCAGGGAGGTTCACTCAAGGCCTTTCCAGCTCTTACAGAAAACATTCCCATTCAGAATCACTTGGTATATTATTCAGCTAGAACACACACCCCTGCAACGAATGAATTTTTGGGCATCCATTAAAGTTATCATAGGCATCCTTAGTCTCAAGAGACTATGGTAACATGCTCTGTATGGAGGACTTGGAACTGTGTCAAGTGTTTTGACACTGTAGACGAAGCTAGAGTGTCCTCTACAGGGCATGAAACCTGACTAAAATAATATGGAGGACAGGCTGTTACCCAACCAGCAAATCCCCCTCTTCACATCACTGAAATAGTCCAATGAAAAGGCAAGAGCGAATACACTGGTTCCAGTGATGTCGCAGGAGTTGACAGACCAACACTAACTGCCTCAAGGACTCTGGCTCCAGATTTTGCCTCAAGGCTAACTCCTGAAGTATTTTCTATCATTGGATATAGCCACAAGGCAGTGGAGGTTTGAAGTCAGAGTTTTCCTTTTCCTAGATGAGCTGCCTTCCAGGGCGAGTCCCACCTACCCGGTTATAGGGCTCTCTTATAACAGGGGAAATCAGTCCTAGCATCCAGGTAACATAGATCTTACAGGTTGTCCTTAATAGTACAAATAACAGTAGATTTCATTGTCATCTGCTCTTGTGTAACATCATCAATTTAAACTTAATAGACCGACTAGGTTTACAATAGATTAACTAATTGCCATGTGCCCTAAAACTAGGTATTTTATATATTTCTCAAAGTATAATGTTCCAGTCATATATATATGTATAATCTTGTGAGGGAATAAATATTGATTTCTGTTGGTTCCTCTAAAGCTGAATGTCACATAAAAGTCTTGCTCAGATATATTTATTTTCCTTTACACAAACTCTCCATTTGCACCACTGAACAAAATGACAGTTTGAATTATACATTTATGAACTAATTCACTGTTCTGTCCAGATCTTTACTCCTCCTCCTAAAATAATTGTGCTAGTAGTCCAAAATAAAATATAAACTGTGACAGGAATATTTCTGAAACCAAGCAATAATGGGTTTCATTTAAAAATTTAAAAAAAAATACCCATAGGAACTTAGGATTTATTCTATTTATTTTGCGGACAAGGTTGGAACTGCCCCAAATCAAATGTAGGCAAGCTGGGTGCCTCATCTACTGGGGAAAATCAGTAGGAAAGTGCCACAAGATTTTTTTTTTTTAAATAGAAATAATAGCACCCCTTCAGACTTGGATGAAGATTTCAAACTATGTTGTAGTCTATCATTTTCTCACTGGAAAAGTCCTCCAGGGAGTAAAGCACTTCAGTCCTCTAGAGAAGCAATGGTGAACCTATGACACACATGCCACAACTGGCACACAGAGCCCTCTCTGTGGTCACACGAGCCATAAGTCGCTGGATCGCTAACCCTGGCAGCCAACCCTGAGGAGGCCGCTACAGATGCAGTGCCAGCACCCCAATAGTTAGTGGGCCAGGATCCAGAGAAGCTGGTGCTGGCGGTAGGAGGCTGGCCGAGCTATAGATAGTGGTGGGGTTGGGCACAACTGGAGGTGGATCTGGAGTGGTACCTGGAGGCACCTCCGTGCTTGGGATTTCCACTTCCATCACCTCTTCTGCTTCCGCTGCCATCACATCCGCTTCTGCCACCACCATGTCTGCTTCTGCTGCCGCCTGATGGGTTGGTGTGGGGTTTTTTGCAGTTTTTCTGTACTCAGGCTCTGAAAGGTTTGCCATCACTGCCCTAGAGCCTGAAAATGGCATTTGCTGCAGACCCAAAATCACTGAGGCTGCAGCTTTGAGTAGAAAAGGCTTGGCCTCAGGCTCAGGTAAGGAGTGTGGACCCCAACTCATTCCATGGAAGTTGTAGACTACCAAGAGATGCTTTGAACTCCAGAAGAAGGATTATTACAACAGCCCAGAGGATCATTGGCTGCCCTCTTCCCTCTTTGGAAGATCTCTATAATTCCCACTGTCCTAAGAAAGCCCAAAGTATTCTCAAAGATGCATCACACCCATTCTCTCTTTCAGTTGTTACTATCTGGTAGGTGGTATAGCATAATTAAAACAAAGACAAATAGATTGAAAAACAGTTTCTATCCCAGAGCTGCAGCTATATTGAATTCCATCACAATGTGTTGTGAGATGGGAAATTGAATGTGAAGGATTTGGATGGGAATGAGAGGGATGTGTTTCATGTGTAATATGTAACGTGCTATGTTTTCATGTTATGAATGCTATGTTCTTGTGTGTTTTATTATTATGAGTACTGGAGATGGCATTTAATTTCATTGTTTGGAAGTACAATGAAAATAAAGTAAATTCAAATTCAAGAAGCCACCTGGTGAGTAGAAACTTCCTCAAAACTAGAGGGTCACTTCTAAAAAAGAATCATCTTCCCAGGGAGACTATCTGCTGAAATTTTAGTGGCTAAGTTCTGGATATGGCCCAGGCAGACAGCAGTACAAGACTCAGTGGTGAGAGACAAAGACAGACATCATATTTTGAACTCCTTGCCATCTGATCCTGCAGATCTTGCATCTTATTGTGGTTCATCTGCTGGTACCTGCCCTTAGAATCTATTCATTTTGTGGAATCTTCTTATCTGTTCTGAAGCGGACTGGTTAAATGGGCTGCTATGCAATTTTGGTTTTTGATGTCAGTCTGCTTTACCTGACTTGCTGGTAAGGCTCTACTTTATTTTCTTACTGCTTCTTGACTTCCCTTGCTTGATTGGTTCACATACTGCATGATCCGTTTTTGGGAAGTGCTCATTGCTTCATTGACCTTTAACTGCTAAAGGCCTCACCAGTAGACCAACCCATATGGAAACAGGGTACAGTCCAGCATTTTTCTTGCTGTGCTGCTTCATTTACTTCTAGAGGTTATCGGCTTTGAACTCTGTTTTCACACATCTCGAATTCTAGCCAGATAATTTGGAATTCCAAAACCTTAAGATCAATTTGATGATGAGATAAATATGTGAGGTATCACTATTCTCGGGTGTACATTGATTCCTCAAAATGGAGGACAGCCTTCTGAACAGTGCATTTCTGTTCTCCCCAAACACTTCCAAGCATCATTCTGAAATTCCAAAAATGTCTTTATTCTGTTAATTCTCTTTATGCAGTCTTTGCTCATTTGTATGGTCTGCGCCTCTGAACAACTCAAGCTGTACTAAATTTCACACACACAAATTTAGGCCACAAATGTAATAAACATGGGAAGAAATAAACAGCAGACATTCATAACAAATTGCATTGGTGTATTTTCTGGTCACAGTGCTCTTGCAGGACCTCAGGGGGTGGGATTATTTATGTCCAATATTAAGCCGAAAAAAAAAATCTCCTGCCAAATGTAAGCTTGAAAATATCATTAAAGGAGGGTGGCATTAGTCTTATTTGTAAAAATTGCCATAATTCCCAGTGTATTCAGGGAGACTTACAATTCAGTTATTTTAAGTCACATTAGAAACAAAATTGACATATAACTTGTTCTTACAAAATAGCATGGAACTCATTTCAAATACTTCTGAGAGTGGAAAGTAGCAGGAAATGAGTGTTTAGCAAAACTGGACACAGTCCAGAACTGCCTTACTAAGCCACTTGTTCTATAAAACAGAAACTTTGAAGACCACTGTTAAGCTTGTTTTAAGCATTAAACAGACTCTGCAACTATAAAATCAAACTCTCTTTCTCTCCCTCCCTCCCTCCCTCCCTCTCCCTCTGTGAATACTGTGGTGTTAACTTTAGAGGTTTCCTGTGTTTCATATGTTTTTGAATATGCTTTGACATGTGCTTGAATTTGTAGTCAAAAGCATTGCATTTCCAAGATGTTAGCCCCCACAAGATGCTCTGATACATATGATATGAGCAATGTCCCCACGGCTCTTGCTGCTTATTTTACATTCCACAGTTATTGTCGTTTCTGCCACTTGCCACTGCCCCTCCACTTCCTCCAGCCTTTTCTCACCATCATTCCCTAGTCTCAAATGCCTCTCTCTGAGAAGTCTTTCACCACAACAATGTGTTTGCGGGGTGGGTGGGAGGTGAGACCAAAGAGACTGCCTTTGCTGCTATCAAATTCCTTGGCCAGCCCACTCATAATGGCTTACTCTGAGTGCTCCTCTGGGCCAGAACTGGCCTTTGGAGAGCTTGCACAGGGCTCATGGGATAACCATCTGAGACATCTTAAGAGTGGCATTTTTTATTTTATTTTATTTTTTATTTTTTATTTATTTATTTATTTATTTATTTATTTTATTTTATTTTATTTTATTTTATTTTATTTTTATACCATACATCTGGTGGGCAAGGCCACTCTGGGAGGTGTACAAGTAAGATAAAACAATGACATAACAACAAGGATTGTTGACAACAGCCAAACAAAATATAAAAGGTACTAAACAAATCACACTAAAAAAACACATGATAAAGTTCTCTGAAACAAATCTGAGGTGTACAAGGAGAAGAACTGTCTGGAAAGAGCTGCTACTGCTCTATGAAGTCTAGATTACTTTCTATAACTCCAGCAAATGTCAAACCCAGAGAATATCTAGTAAGGCTCTTCAAAGCAATGGCAGAGCCATGCTGGTATGTATGTGAGAGAAAGAGAGGGGAGAGAGAAAGTTAAGCCCTGTTCAGACAGTAAAAAAAAAATCTAAAGGAAATGGAAGGAAACTGGGAATTGTAGTTATACTAAAATGGAGTGTGTTAGATTCTGTGTAAGATGAATTTAAAAGAGATGTTTGTCAGGAGATTGTTGTGCAGAGTTGTTTGTCTAATTCACAAGGTCGGACAATCCAGGAAGAAGAGACGCCAAAAAAACCACTAACTTGGAGAAGCTAAGACACCTGGCCCAGATCATGAGAACTTTGGGAGGTGATCAGAGTGTTCTGAATTACACCTACTTGGACTTAATTGGTTGACAGCTTGAAAGGGTAATTAGGAAGGAGGTCCTAAAGATATGTAAAATGAGAGTTTTTTGTGTATGTAAAAAGGAAGGTTTGGTGAATGCTGTGGAATGTGAGACACAGAGACTTGTTTTTCTTTTCAAGACGGCTTCTAGATGCCAACATGTAGGGACAAAGAGTAAAGATGATTACCTAGCTGTTTTTATTTTAATTAGAAATTGTAAGTTTATTTAAACGTTGTAACAGATGGATATGCTCAATGCTTATGCTTTAAAGCTACAACTGTATGCTAATGAATCTACTTTATTTTCTTAATAAAACAAATATAATTCTTCACAGAGGACTAGTCTCTTGATACAGCAGAACTATCTAAATCCAGTGTGGATGGAAGAAAGTTAATCGTTGCCACTAGAGATGGGGATGACTCACCATTTTGGCAAGTCGTCCTGCTTCATGAGTCGTCAAAAGTTGACAATTCATAAAGCACAAGTTTGAGGCTTCATTCAGGGCAAGGAAGCCACAGCTGCCATCTTTGCAAAGGGCAGCCTGGATTCCTTTAAGGCAAGCTAAGGGAATCCAGCCTGCCTTTTGGGAGCAATCAAGGTTACTTTTAAGGTTCAGGGTTGTCTATGGGGTTTACTATGCACTTCTGAGGCCTAAAAAATCTAACTCAGGAGATAAAGGTGATAGTTTTGCACCCAGAGGGACTCCCTGACCGTGATCTTTGTCACTTTAGGGAGACAGGATTGTTACATCTAGTATTGTCAACATGATTAGAAGGAATCAGTTCACCCTTCTCACTCCATATCACTCTATGCCTATCTTGAAACAATAATTCCGAGATCTGAAGAGCAGAGATTCCTAGTTACATATAGGCTTCATACACAAGCAAGAATCTTGGAAAATCTGGTATCTTGATCAGTGTAGAGCCTACAAACAAATAGGAACCTCTTGCTGCAGAGTTTTAAATTTCTGCTAAAATTCTCCTTTTGCTACATAGTAGAAGTACAGAGGAGAATAGCTACAATGTTTCCCAGAGTCCACTCTTTTCTCATTCACTGGCACTTAGTCTCAATAACTTACTCTGAGACATTTGTAGGAGAAGAATAAAAAATGTTTCTTTACTTAAAGTTACTTGAAATTACAGACTTTTGTGTACTGATTTCTTGACTGCACACATGCTAGCAACCAACCTAGTAGATCAACAGCAAAACAAAAAACACTATTGTCACCAAGTGACAAAAGAGAGAGAGAGAGAGACAGATCACTCAGCAGAGCCCTCTTTGAATTTCAAAAGCTGGAAAGAATGATTGATTAATGCTAGATAAATAGACAATTCCCTCAGCCCAGAAAAGTTTCTCCCAGTCAGTCAAACTACAGACAGGATGTGAGGTTGTAAATAAAACTCCAAAACATCTCTCCTTCAGATAGCTTACTTTGCATGTGAAGAAAGCAATAATGGGGGGGGGCTATAGGTGACCCCATATAAGTACACCAAGGCAGCAGTCCTCAACCTTTTTGGGACCGGAGACTGGTTGGGGGGCATGCTCCATGCATAGGGGGTAGTGGCACCCCCACACCCCCTGCATGAGTGTGAGACCCCTGTGTGAGTGTGACACCCGCTCATGAGCATGACATGCCCCTGGATGAGCATGAAATGCCCCTGTGTGAGCGCGGCATGCCCACTGTGCATGCAGGCGGGGGGGGGGGCGGAGATCTATCTCCACAGCCCAGTTCCAGCAAGCTCATGAACCAGCACCAGGAGTTGGGGACCCTTGTGCTAAGGAAATGGGATGTTCTAATGTGAGAGAAAGACCAGTCACTCTTGAAAATCCACTGTAATCAATTCAGTCATGACTATCTTAATAGGAGTCCGACTCTATTTAGTATTGTGAGAAGGTTATGAGACCACAACTGAAGCTATAAGAGAACTTCCAGCATGTTTTTTTTTTCCTGGATGATCTTTACATGTGAAATAGTATAATTAAAATTTGAGGATAACTTGTAAGTTGGTAGAGTGAAGCTTGCTGTCTTCTTTTTTAACCTTTAAAACTTGCTTGCAAGGAAAACGTTTTTCCTTTCCTGTCAGGAACCTGACTTCACTTCAGTTCACTTAATTGCTTTGTAATTTCCACAGCAAATCACATAAGAACTTCCTTCATTATTTAGAAGCTGATTGGAGCATCTGGCTGATTAGTTCCCAAGAGACTGGGTGCCCAGAAAAGAAGCCCAAGAAGAAACAAATTATGAATCATGCTAAGATTGTCTGGCTTGGCCTATGTATTCCACATTATCTTTCTAAAACTGCATGACTTTAGATGGTACAGAAGGGGCAAATGTATCTTTGGGATACTTGTGAAAGACCATTTAATAGTTGTATACTGTATATGCTATATGCTAACAGTTATATATATGATAATAGTTATATATATGCTAACTTGAGGCTGTTTTGCAAATACATACACAGAAACACACACTCATTTACTAGGGACTAAGTACAGTAACATTTTAATTGGTGGATTGCTATCATTCTTGCTAATGAAATTTAATAGTCATTCATAGCCTTGCTCAAAAAAAATAGAGATCTTTGAAGTAGTAGCCAAAATATTAAGAAGTTTTTCAATACACAATTGAATAGTGGTACTTTGTGTTGTGTAGCTGAAGACCTTCTCCTTCTTTAATTTATAAAGCACTCCAGCTAGAAAATTATAGAAGGTTTATTATAAGATAGGCAATACTTTGGGTGGACTCCCTACTGTTTCTCAGCATGGTAGAGATTTCAGAAAGGTCACTGTCCAACCGCTTTGCCATTTGAAACTACTATGATTTTGAGTAAATCAAAACAAGTGGTCTAAGAAGAACTTTTAAAATAGGAGCCATAGAAGAGACATCCAAGGGAAATCAATTTTGACTGTTTGTATCGTTAGATAATAAGGGCAAGTGTAGGGGAAAAAAGACTGGAAATCTCAGTGAAATGTGGTTATTGTAAAGGTCATGTGAATATGGGGAGGTTTAGCAGAAATTGTGAGAGAGTTTTAATGAGGTAGAAAGTTGCACAGGATTGTTTAATTCTGAAAAGGCATAAAATTAAATTTACATAATCACCACAAAACAGCTAATGCTTGCCTGTTGAAAACAGAACTTTTTATGAGTAAAGTTCCCTGACACAGTTCTGTTGCTGAAATTGAAATGCAGTGGCCTTGATAGATTGTCATCTATCCTGAAAAAAAGGGTAGAATAAAAGTATATTGATAAATCAGTAGCCGATTATTGTTGTTCAGTTATGTAAATAGTGTAATTTTTTAGAAAAGATTCACCATTTCTGTAGGCATTAACTATTTGAAATTGAGCTGCATGACTCAATATTTGCTTACAGCAATTTGCTTCCAAAAGTTACACGATTTGCATAACTGCCAAAAGGTTTTTGGCCAATGAGTATGTCTGGGATCTTCATATGCATTTCTTTAAATTCCTATTTTTCTCATCCTTCCATTTCCACTGAGCATCATTAGAACTTCTTGAAGTGTTTGTGAATAGAGAATCCTTCTAGGATTGCAATTTTATTCTATTGTTAAGTTGGCTGGATAGCCCAGTGATATAGGTATCTGGGCTGTGGAGTCAGAGGTTGGGAGTTCAATTCTTCTGTCTTCAAGAGACAGAGTAGAGCCATCCTTGTGTGGCCTTGGGCAAGCTACACAGTCCCAGTGCACCCCTAGAAAGAGGGAATGATATACCACTTCTAAATATTCTATACCTGAAAAACCCTGGATGCCATAAATCAGAATTGCTTGACAAATTTATTATTATTATTATTATTATTATTATTATTATTATTATTATTATTATTATTATTATTATTATTATTATTATTATTATTATTATTTTAATACCAGGTATAATCAATCCAAATTTATAAAAACATTGACTGGCATTATATAACAGATACAAGTTTTATCCAAAAACTAAGCATACAGTGGTGCCCCGCTGGACGATTACCCCGCTTGACGACGAATCTGCTTAATGTTAAAGTTTTTGTGATCACTTTTGCAATCGCAAAATGATGCTTAAATGGGCAAATTTCATTTAACATTGATTGGTTCCCTGTTTTGAGAACCGATTTTTTGCTTTACGAGGGTTTCAAAATGGCCACCGGCTGTAGAAAATGGCTCCCCATTGTGTTAGGGACGGATTCCTTGCATTACAGGCACCAGAAAATGGCCACCATATAGAGGATCTTCGCTGGATGAGCAGGCATTTCACCCATTGGAACACATTGAATGGTTTTCAATGCATTTCAATGGGTTTTTTATTTTGCTTGATGATGTTTTTGCTCTACAGCAATTTCGCTGGAACAAATTAATGTCGGCAAGCGAGGCACCACTGTATATCAATGTAGTATATGTGCTGTTCCAGATGATATTTCTAAAATCTGCAACAGGTTACAGTACTGTGTGAAATTTCTTGATATCGTTACCAAAGAGCTGATGCTTATGGGCACCACCAAAGTGTTTTAAGTCCACTAATTTTGATAGTCTTTCCAGTTCTTTATCTCCAACTCTGGCATCGTCTAGAATTGCAATGTTTATTATCCAGACATTTTCTGTTCTGTTTCTATGGTGTCTGGTGTATTATGTTCAAGGTGTCTATCAGTTTGGATCCAGAAATCCCACCAGATCTTGATTTCATAATTTTCTGACATCTTCCCTACCTGTTATTCCCATGGGTTTTTGCAGGCAATTGTCTATGTCAATAGGCTTTGTGCTATCTGCCTCTTACTTTCTTCCAGGACCACACTGTCTGCCAACTACAGACTGTGTACATACCTGAAAATACAGATAATGTTTCAGGCATCTGAGATCAAGAGTATATGTCATTAATAACATTAGGCTACAGCCCTAACTAGGCAACAGCTACACTGACAAGAGTCCAGCTAAAGCTGAAATGTAGTCTCCATCCATCCAAACTTGTTGGTAATAATTTAGGACCACTTTCATGTTGGCCTAAATTTATGACAGTATAGTGGCTGTGTGTCTGGACTGCAGAAGGTTTCAACCTGGTGTAAGTGAACTCTTCCCTTACTCTGGCCCTTCTTGGCCCCTTTTTGGGGTATTCTGCTGCCAAATCATAGCATACACAACAGTTTTGTTAGGTGATTCTTCTTCTGGGAGATCTCTGAAATCAATGCACACAGAGAGATTCTGCCAGCAGAGGAACAGTTGTGCCATCATATGCATTTACTCCCCTTTCCAGGCCCTCAATGTCACACTCAGTTTCTAAGGTGATGGAAGATCCATTTCTGGCACTGTGCAGGTAGCTTCTGTAGCCTTCTATATAGATTATTACAATAAACCAGGCAAGATGTTACCAGATCATGCCCAAGGCTGTACATTTGGTATATTTAATGTATGCATGCTTTTGAAGATTTTATTTCTAAAAGAACAAGAGAATAGTTACAAAAGCAAGGTCTAATATCATATTAGGCAATTAAGAGAAACTTACTGTTAACCTGAGGGGGTAACTTTGGGCTATTTCTACATTGAAAAAACAATTGCTCATGACTCTTATTAATGTAGTATTTCAAAGTCTATTAGGGAAAGGATGCATTGACTCATGTTGTTCATAAGGGAATTTAGCCAAGAGAAGTGTGCAAACAGTCCTCTTTGAAATCTGGAATCAACATGAGATCAAAATCTAAATGTATCACATCTTAAAATTGCTGCTGGGTGTACGGAAAAGTTAAGAACAGCAGTATCTCTTAGTGAAAGTCATGCAGTTCCTCTGCTATCCAATTTCTTTGCACAGCCAGACAAATGCCATCTGGATAGCATTTTTTTTAAAAAAAAGAAAAACAAATTTAAAATGCCAACTCATCCTCTTAAAATGCAAAGGCAGATACACATCAACATTAAATATAAATCTGCAGTCATTCTCGTAATGTATACATTAAAGGGAGGATTCAAATCATCCTCAACAATAACTTCTCCACTTTATAATAGTGTCGGGAGAACTCCTGCTATGCCCAAACATCTATCCAAGTCTGTCCCCTTCACAACCCCTGGCTGCTTTTCTGCTAGGAGGACCCAGGACTGAGAATAATCTAAAAGGGAATGGGTGAGAATTTCTGTTCATTAGGCTTTACCAAAATTGAGAAAACCTGGATGGGAGAGACAGTGAAACTGAAACATTTCTCCATGCCTTAGGAATGGCTGAGAAGTTCAGTCTAGTCCAGAATTTACTGCAGCTTGAATGTAAAAGGGAAAAAAAAATTAAAGGTATCACTAAAGTACAGTCCACTAGCAACTGACATCCTAAAGGAATGGTCTTCATGAATACAGAATCCAGGGTCAAAGGCTGCCCTTTGCACATTCCCCATTGTTGTTGTCAGGGGAAGATGACTGGGAATCCCCTTAAACATTACAGATTATGTATTTGTTAAAAAAAATTGCTCTGAAGACATGATTTGGACAGACTTTGCTAGCATTCCAGGTCATTCTGGCAGGCTGAGCTTTCATCCTTGTAATGAATTCTGTTTCCCTCCCCATGATCAGTCAGTCACAAAACAAAGCACAGCTAGTTTTCAGTTCCACACAAGCAGTTCCTTCCTTCCTCTGATGAGGTACTATCTACAATGAACCTTCTGACCCTACATTTTCTTTCCTTGAAATGCAAACATCAGCTTAGTTTTCAATGTGCAACACCAGCTTTTTCAACTAGCACATTTGGCTGAAATGCAGGGGCAGATGAAACGGAAGGAGGAGGAGGGAACTCAGCAAATTTCTGAAGGGAAGATATAATAGCTGAGTCAAAACCACTGAGGGACCCTACTCCTCTCAAATGTGCACTGGGGCCAGCTCCTCTTTCTCCCCTCAGTGTTGGGAAAATAAAATCTTCCTATAAAGAAATACTTAAGATAATTAAAAATTAAAAGCTATCATATAAGTAGACAAATCCAACAGACAACAGCAACAAAGCAAGTTAGACTCACTTAGCTCTATCAGGCAGTTGGATCTCTAAGGAAACCACAGTTCTCCACAAAAAGACAGAGTTGTCATTTAAGCCTTTATCTTAAGGAAACAGTTCTTTCATAATGAAAATGAAGTTCATTATTTGCCCCATGGGGCGAAATATGTAACCAGAGATGTAACTGAGACTAAATATGTAACCAGAGATATGTAACTCAGACTCAAGATGGACACAGATTGTGGTTTGGCCCAGTCTGATGCAGTGCTTCCCTCCCTCCTCTTCTTTGGGTGATCCTCCATTTACAGGCAGGAGTGCAGGTTTCCCTCCCCGCTTCCTCATCTAAGTGGGAGATTGCCCAAGGAGGCGGAGGAGGGAAGTGCACTTCTCCCAGTGAGTGGGTAATCACCCAGAGGAGGCAACTGCAGAACACCTGTGTGGGTGCTGTGCTGAACTGGGCCAAATTGCTAAACTGCAGTTTGTTCCCATCTCCAACTGAGACTATTCACAGATGCAATTAATTTGAAGATTTATTTAAATCACAGCACATAAGCAGGGAACAAGATTCATGAAGTGAAAACACAATATAAAAGAAATCAGAGGAAAATCAATGGATTTTTAATAAATACAATGCAGTGATGAAATGGAAAGTGCAAAGCAGAACAATTTGGATTTAGGCATCAGATGAAATTGTAGTTGTGCAGAAAGAGCCACAGTTAGCTCTTTGTAAAGCACTCCTAACTTTCCACCAGCACTCTAATTGAAGCACATTCTGTTCAACAGTTTCTGATCTGAAGGCTGAGAAACAAAGACATATTACTATTTATTCCAAGAAACAGGTTCCTGAAGGCTTGAGGGAATGTGCAGGAGAATTGATCCAGGAAAATCCAGATGGGGAAATCAGAAGGAAAAATGTAAAATAAAGTAGTGAAATCACTGGATAGAGGGGGGGGAGGGAGGGAGGGAATAAATAAAAGAAGTCAGTAAGGTAGATGTAGGATCTCCCATAAGGAGTAGCCTAGCTCACTGTAAAAACTGAAACCTCTCTCAAAATCAAGGCAAGCTAAGGCCCAAAAGCCCCAGAACAGCCAAAATCTGAAGAAGTAAAAATTACATGAGAAAAAGTGAACTGAAAAGAATATGAGTGTGAATGAGTGTGACTCTAAATCTCCTTTTGCGAAACAATCATTGCTTTTTGATCCACTATTTGTTCCTATTTTTCTTGCATTCTGGCTGGCTTCTTTACCTTCACCCCTCAAGTTCAGTTCTATATTGATAAATGGCAATTTGGGAGAAAAAGTGCATTGTACCATCTTCCTTTCCCCCCAGAAAGTAAATTATCTCTTTGTTCTGCAGCACATGATGTGACTGTAGCTTCTTATCAGGGTATACTCTGGGCATGGAGCCATTGAAATTATCCAACTTTGTATCCTGACCATACTGTTGTATTGTCTTCAGCTCAGGCAGTGCATTGTTGTCACAGCAATCATGTATCTGTCCTTTTTTCTCATTCCATTGTGCAAAAGTCCAGACTAGGAGAAATCCTCAGCCCTTTTTGCCAAAAGGAAAACAGTCAGTTGTGCTGTTTGTAAAACAAACAAAGGATTTCTTCCATGTTGTTCCATAGGCATGGCATTCCAGTGGTCAATAGTCCAGTCCATAGACCATATATCCATACGCCGCTTCAATCCACATGTTCACAGGCCTTTTGTCCAGTGTACCCTTGTGACAGCTGCTGTTGATGATGATTTATGAAGTCCATGCCCAGCAATTTAACTAAAGCTGAGGCATAATGTCTTTTCTCCTCTGCTGCAGCCAGCTGATAATTTATTTCCACAGATGACATTCTAGAACAATCTCTGGTAACAAGAGTTACAGAAAAGCTGGAGTATGTGATGCCTGTCTCCTCTTCCGCTGTCTCTTATGAATCAGTGTACCTATGGTGTTATATACAGTATATTGTCTCATTCCCTTTGATTTCTCATGTTTTCTCACCAAATATCTGTGAAGATACTTGTACTCTAAAAGTAGGACCGGAGTAACATATACACAAGGTATTAGTCACAGATTTGCCTCTTGATGAGAGGTTGGAGTGCAGCTGAAGGTTTTCACCTCAGAGACACATTCTACAATCAGACAGTTTCACAAAAAATTCATCCAACCCAAGGTGGTGGAAAGCTACCAAACCACAATTTTCAGTCCTTGGTTGTCATTCTAAATTACAAATTTGGATAAAACATTCAAGTAGAAACTTCAGAATGTGGTAGGACTGAGTAATGATAAAACAGTTTAATTAATGCATGCAGGTTAAGAATGGAACCTGACATTGTGATGCTGGTCACTACATTTCTAACCGTTCTGAGTATGATTAAGAGTCACATGTCTGCTCTTTAATTATAAGGCATGTCAACTTTATAATTATGTTTTCCTTATTACTGAAACAAGAAACTTGCCAGGGGTTATGTCTGCCTTGAACTTTTCAGAGGGAAAGCAAGATCTAAGTGTTAATAACTCCCTATCACCACCACCATTGGAATAATTTACCATTTAAACCCTCCCTTTCCTCCAAGGAGCTCAATTATTTTTATTTATTTAGTTATTTGTTTCACTTCCCTGCAACCTTTCTCCTATAAAGGGGTTTAAGGTGACTCACAATAATTAAAATATAAATAAGGTTCCAGTCATACACTCATTTTGGGGGAAGATATCACTCATATGTCAATTGTATATTGGACTACACTTTGATCTTTGTTGATGTTTATGTACTTTTAAATTATTAGCCTGTTTCTTTGAGATTAACTACTGGCCAGCATAAATTGGCTCCTTATGTCCTTGCTGTTGCTAAGAAAAAAAAAATTACAGTACAGGAAAGATGAGTGTCTGCCCCCTGTAAATCTATGAATTGAGCAGTTTACAAGGCAGTGAACATGTCATATAGACAACTACATATGGACATGTTCTTAAATATTTTGAAACCTTTTACAGAAGCTAATGTACAGACTTCTTTTTCTTTAACAAATATTATTACTATGCTTCTAGTTCTATTTCCTTCTCAAGTGGTGTCTTTCTTTGCTAGATCATAAGTTTGAACCAATGAAATATTTTGGAGGAAAAAAGACAAATAAGGTTAAAAGTACAATAAATTAAAAACAATTAAACATATAATTCACTAAAAAATTAACCATTGAAAAACACTAAAGTTAATGTATGTCATGACTGCCCTCCATGACTTATCTCCACAAGAACCCTGTAAGGGAGATCAGGTGGAGAGATAGGGATGGTCCAAGGTATATCAATCAGTGAACTTGAGGCCCAAGAGAGGATTTTCATTCTCGGTCAACATTCCTTCTCATTTTCCACTAGTGATGAGTGGGTTTCGGCCATGACCAGAAGCAAATGTGGCCACACAGCTTAGAGGGAATATTGGTCCTGTTCCTACACTAAATTTATGACAGCTCACCATCTCTCTCTCTCTCTCTCTCTCTCTCTCTCTCTCTCTCTCTCTCTCTGTATACACACATATCTAGTTGCAGTAGTTTTCAACATAGCTTGGAAACCTTACAAAAGTTATTGAGTGGTGTGTGTGTATCTCACAGCAAATGCTTCAGTTCTGCTCAGGCACTATTCTGGTGTTACATCTGCATCATTAGATTTAATCAAGTATCCTCTCAAAGCACTTCCAATGCAATCTGCCCAGTCTCTTTTTCCTTTTGCTACTTGCTTCTGAGTATGTGTTTGGGGGCATTTTATTATTATTATTATTATTTTGAAGAAAGTTCCTTTGGAAGCACTACTGTGACAAATCCATTACACAGCACACAAATAATCAGCATGGTGCTGAATGCTGACTGTGAGCTGAAGGTCCAAATAAACACTGTGCCAGACATCAATAGAACATGGTTTTGAAACTAGGGAAAAAATCCCTGTTTGTTCTGAACAGTACAAAGAAGAAAAGTTCAGATGGAGGTACAGAAGCTTTTGTGCGGTTGTTTGTTTCCACCCTTCTGACCCTCTTTTCTTCCCCCGCTTTCTCACAAAGGCAGTTAGAAAAATATATAAGAGTGCCACCAAAAAAAGCACAAACAGATTTGCATTGTTTAGACAGGCTGTATTTTGTTTGGCTTGTGAGAGAAGTTTATTTTTGCCTGAAAATCTTCAGTCAGTTTGCTGTATAGCTAATGAAGAGATATGTAGTAATTTAAAATATCAACATTTACTCTCAAGAAATAACATTGCTCACACTTTAAATTCCAACGTCTGAGTAAAACTGGAAGCTTTTTATAACCTAGTGATAGACCTTTAAAAAGAAAGAAAAGAAAAAAAAAGCAGGCTTGATATGTCTGGAAAACCTTCATACAGTTCAATCTAGACTATTTGAGGGGTTCCCAGCTGTATCAGTCTTGCTTTTGTTTTTCACATTCTCTTACAGTCTCCATTCTGTGAAGATCAACAAACCCCTTATCCTTGTTCTTTGTTCAGTCTTCTACCTCAATATACAAGTGTCCCCACCCCTTCATCTCCACTTTTATAATCCCCCAGTTGCTTGTCTTTCTCATGTTGTCCTTGTATTTATATGAACACAAGTAAAGCACTCCACTTTGGAGAACCTGTTTTGCTGGTGTCTCTGATCATGTGGAGGGCTCTGCTCATTCTCCACACAGGGGACTGAAGTGGCAGCGACATACAATATTCATGCATTAATGATCTAACTTCCTCAACACACTTAGCAGGAGCATCTACCCTCTCCTTTCTTCACACATAGTGTGAAGAGAAGTCTACTCACACCCAGAAACTTCCCCTCTTCAGTCCTCTCCATCTTGTGTGAACAAAGCAGCTTCATTGCAGGCGGATCTAGGTGTTTCCCTCTAAGCCTGTTGAGGAAGCTAGAGTCACTTGAATGTGGGAAACAGGACCAGCATGTGCAGTTCCTTTTCTTTACCAATTTATTTTCCCCCATATTCAATCAAATGCCTGAAAATGTACGAAAGAGGCAGTAAACCTGTGTCTGGGTTGTACTATGTGCAATTGCAGATCAGATCTCGTGTGATTGATAATTTCTCTATACAAAAATTCCTGTCAGAGGCACAACTGAAGGTAATGGTTATTGATTCTTACCAAGTCTTTACACTTCCAGCAAGGTTTTCAATTTTAAAGAAAGCCCTATGATTTGACTCATTGACTCCTGTCCT
This sequence comes from Pogona vitticeps, assembly GCF_051106095.1. Taxonomy (NCBI): domain Eukaryota; kingdom Metazoa; phylum Chordata; class Lepidosauria; order Squamata; family Agamidae; genus Pogona; species Pogona vitticeps. The sequence goes on from NC_135787.1 coordinate 37,373,033, forward strand.
TTCCTAGACTCAACTTCCTGTTCCTTACTTTATGTTCTCCCCTATCACAGGGATGCATTGTTGTTTCACTAGCTTTGATTTTTTTTCTGTGCTCTCTTTGACTCCCAGTGTACTGCTCTTTCAGCAGAAGGCTTTTGCCCTGTATAGTCTTCAGCCTCCAACTTTACTATAATTCTGGTTCTTATGTCAGTTCAGTGCTGACTGAAAACTGGACACTTTCTCCCTGTCTTTAGTGTCATTAAATTCACCTGGGGATGGGTAAAATTTCAACATTTGTTGAATGTATATTAGAGCAGCATCTACTAGCAAAAAAGGAAATCTAAAAGAAGCATCAGCATGTAAATCAGAAATTACAATGTAGAACTAAATATGATAATGTGAAAAGAAGAAATATTTTGCACTGCATATACTATATTGCTATGGCAAAGAGGAGTATTCAAAGCTCTACATAGGAGAAACCAAACAGTCACTAAACAGGAGAATAGCTGAGCACAGGAGGAGCAATGTCTCAGGACCACAATCGGCAGTGTTCCTTCATTTAAAGGACAAAGGACAGTTATTTGATGATCAAGATGTACTCATTTTAGACGCAGAAGATAGGTCATTTGAGAGGGGTCAGGGAGGCCATACATATGCATATAGAAAATCCCTCACTCAGCAGAGGTGGAGGCCTTAGATACAATCTGTCTCCTATTTATCATGCTACCCTTTCATCCATCCCCAGGAAGATTAGGACCACACACACCAGAAAGACCACTGTTAACAGTCATTAAGGACCTATGACAATGGGTGGAAAAGGACTGGAGAAGTGTGGTTATCCCTCACCCCCAGTCCTTTGTCCTTCAAAGGAGCCTATTGAGACCAGTGGTATGTGAAACCAATGTGGAGGATAAATGAGAGATCTCCTATCAGTTCTTCTCAGACTGAAGCTACTTGGTTGAGTAGTGAAATATTTCAACCTAATAAGAAAGAAGTCCAATTGCCATGACTCAACTTCTAGATCACTCTTTAATTTTTTTTGCAAAAAACCCCAATAACTAGTGAGTTGCTACAAAGTTAACATAGGATGTTGCATTTAGGAAACAACAGGAAAAACTGCATTCAAAGAACAACTAACAGCCAAAATAACAAAGTTTCTGTGTTTCATCTCTGAAATTTAATATAGCAATAATATTTTTTAAAAAATTCCTTCAAAACAGATGTAATCAGATTTCATTTCACTTAGCTTTCTAATTGACTAGTATCTGATTTCTTGGTCTATGTAACTGATCACATTAGGCAACCTTAAATATTTCAGCAAAAATATAATATGTTATGCACTGCCAAAGTGTAATCCTTTTATCATCAGGTTGCTATCCTAACTCATAAAATTCAAAGTGGCACACATTTCATTCTTAGCCATCATCCTGCTGTTGTCCATTCTTAATCTCAAAAAATCTGGAAGTACAGCTTTGATTCTCTGAACTCCCTTTTCTGAAACAAAACCAAATTTGTTATCCAAATTTGGCACCAAGAATTTGGAGGATGTCTGATGTGATCTATTTGATGTTTGTTTTCCACAGCATACTCTTGGACTCACAAAATGTTCAAATATATCTGTTCAAATTGTAACAAACATATTTGTATGCAGTCCTGAGACATTGCCAACACCATCCATCCAAACAGCTTCCTATGTCCAAATCCCATCTAATTCAACATCTATCTCAAGAGGAGGATGTGTTTGGATTTTCAGAAGTCAAAACTAACATTTTCTGAACTTTCTTGTTCTTTCAAAGCCTTTAAAGGAAAAGCCTTCATTATTTTTGTTATATGCTGGTTTTTAAAGTTCCTTTCCAGGTACTATAATTAATAGGCTCATTTCCTGGCCACTGTTTTGTGTAAATAACTCAGTTGTGCTGGAGTTATTTCAACCTCGCATGCTGCCTTTAATAGGTTTGGCTGAGAGGGACCTTTCTGGGCTGGGGTGACTGTAGTAGTTCCTCACTTGGAACCTCTCACAGCTGTGAGAAATTGTGGCATGTTACCAAGACATGTTTCAAAGCCATTAGGACAGAGCCTAGAAAGTGGAATGAATACAAAGATAGGTTGAAGCATTCCATAACTGAGGAATGGTAGAATGGAACCTTGGAATAGTATCTGCCTTCTTAAATGTTACTTTCCCAGCACTGCACTGAGGAAGAACACCATAAGAACAGAAGACCTTCTTCCTCTTTTTATTGGCCAATGAAGGAGCAATTCCTCCAGTGCTTATGTTCCTCTTCCTGCTGTAATCCTCTTCATCCTAGTACATGATATACCTGTATCAGTGACTAAGTTATGGGTTAGAAGATATTAGATGGCTGATTATCATTGATAAGGGCAAGGTCCTGGCTTTTTGGCTAAGAAAGCCAAGGGATAACAGTTGATTGCTGTTCATCAGCTCAGATCATCAGGAGGGGAAAACTGATTTAAAACATCTAGCCTCTGTTCTCATAATATTGTTCGGATCAATAGTTACTCAGAACAGTCTGTCCATAGTCCTCAAAGATATGAAAAAAAATCACACCAATTTCTCATTTTGAGATAAGAGAGACTTCCTCAAGAAGGCTGAAAAGGATTGTCCAAACTCCCTGAATGTTTTGTCCTGTAGCACTTTTAAAAATTGTGGTTTCTGCATTTTGCACAAAATTGTCACCAGCATCTTCCCTCTTTTTGAAGCTGAGCATGTAATATTTGAGGAGGCATCTCCTCTTACTCATAAGTAGGTATGCTATTTTTTGTTCCAGCAGTGGAAAGAGTACATCACACAGATATGCAGGAGTCAGTTTGTTGCCTGTAGTGAGCCAGTTGTGGGATGCTTTTGAAAGCCTTTGGGGCATTGCTATTGTCCTTTTAGCATCATGTTCAAAGCCAACTGTTCATTCAGGTACTTGATAGCTGATGAGTCCATGGCATGGCTTTAACTATAAGTTTGCGGATTTCATTCTTTTTCAATGGCTTTAAATTTTATCCATCCTAAGTTACACTGGGTTACAGATTTCAAAGAGAATTAGAAAAATTATTTCTTGACAAATGCATGATGGATGCATAAATAGGTTTATATGGAAAAATATCTTTCCCCAACAAATTGAGAATAACTGAATGATGAACATTTTTAATATAAAGTAAAGCTCAGTTCATTTAAAATCCATTCAATAATAAATATAATCAATGCATTAACTTTCTGCATTAAATATTTCTTAAAATTCATGAAAATTTGTAAGGAAAGAAAAAGGTGAATTGTAAAATTTCAAGGTTTTTTATTATTCACAAAACTTAATAATTAAAAAAAAGTTGGAACTAGGTTTACATTGTAGACATCCTGCAATATTGTTATCCGAAGTACTATATACAATTGCGCTGTATAGATGTTAGAATGCCCAATTTCCTCAACACACCTTGTTTCCTCCCTTGCCCTGTTACTTTCTTCACATAAAGGAGTCTGAAGAGGAGAGATTTCTGCTTATGTGTGGGTTCTGCTTATGTGCAGGAATGTCTCTAGATTCTTCTATCAGAAGAAAGCAATGAAATTTTCAGGAAAACAGACACTCCAGTGCCTGATGCCCTGAAGTCCTCTGATTTCAGTCACTTGCCATTTATTTTGTTCTTTGTTTAAAGCCAAAAACGTCTGAGACAAAAATAGCCACAACAAATCTATCAGGTTTTTCCATTGGAATACTTTTTCTGTCCCATAACACAGAAACAGAATTGACATGCTGCAGTTGTTATCAGCCTGGCCACATTTGGGATCCCACATTGGGATTCTCACTGGGTTTGGGAAATATGCAATGTGAAAATTTAACCCTGCCTCTAGTTCTAACAATTGATACATTGGAATTCATGTGGGGTCAAACAATGCTCCAGAGTTAAATCAATGGGTTAAACAAAATTCATGTGAATGAAGGTTACAGTGTTTTAAATTGTTTAAGTGTTTTAAAATGCTTTCCTTGTTATAGATTGTTTTAAAGTAGATTTTATTGATTTATACCACCCTGAAATTTGCTGATATGGGGTAAGTTAGAAATGAAGTAATTAATTAAAAGATGCTGATGAAAGTAATAACCAGCATCCTCTCAGTTAAATCACTCACACAATGGACTATAGGGCAAGCCTTATGACTTTTTCCATCATTCTTACAACAAGGTATCCCATATTTTCTTGAACAAATGGAAACTACATATGTTCAAATAGCTTATTTCCTCTCACAACAGAAAGCATTGAAATTCCGCCTTGTGACTCTAGTAGAGCTGTCCACTCCTCTAGTACTGAACCAGATCCTCGCCAACAACTGTAATCATAATGAGTTCTTTGAAAACAATCAATTAAAACTGAGCTGTAAATTCTGACCAGTTTTCCATACATTTAACATCTTATCTCCATTTTATATTTTGTTATAGCAGACTCTGGGGCTGGCAACAGGTGGTAGAGATAGCCATTAGAGCTGAAAGTGTGTTAATGTTACAGGGAGATGATTGAGACAGTCTTCTCAGGATTGTAAAATTAAGCTTCAAATGAATCCAGTTCTTAAGTTCTGAAATCTTATGCGCACATCTATGCTATCCTGCAGCTTCAGGGATCTTGACCTTTTGATTAACAGAAAAAAACATTCACTGCAATGTGAATTCAGTAAAAATATGGATACACAAAACATATATTCATTGTTAAGGGTTTTTAAAAAGTATTAAACAGTAGACAGTACATGTACTGTTGGTTTCTCATAGTGTCATGCTAGATAATTTATAGCTCAAATTACACAAGGTCTTTCAGTATTATCAATGTCATACAATTAACTGAAGTTATTTTTATTCACTAAAGCTGACAAAAGATGCTGTTGCTAACAACTTTTCCAAGAGTCCTCATTTTCTAGCAGATAAAACTCCTTCAATGCATAGTGGTTTCAAACTTGACAGAGATTTCTGGAGGGTGGGAAATAATTAGTGAGGAATCATTTGAACATGAGTTTTCATATTCGCATATTTTAGCACACTCCAAAATGTATGCACATTTATCTACTACAGGAATGGGCATCTGGGGCTAGGTTTCTGCCCCAGAGACTCTCTTGGGGCCATATAGACCACAAAAAAATGCCAAAATATGCAGCCCTTCAACCACCTCAAAGCGATTGGAAGTCCAGGATTTTATTGTTATACACCAACAAGTTGCTTCCAGTTTAAGGTAACACTATCAATTAGTGACCTCAAAATGATTTTGTTATTTATTTATTTTTTAATTTATTTATTCAACTTATATGCCACCCACTCTACCCAAAGGTCTCTGGGCGGCTCACAATTGAAAAACAATTAAGATACAATAAAAGATAAAACATTTAAAACACAATTAAAATACAATCTAAAAATTGCCATCAGGACCCACAGTTGATGTTATTTCAATTAAAAGTCTTCTGGAACAGGAAGGTTTTGACCTGGTGCTGAAATGTCATCAGCGTTGGCGCCAGACGAATCTCAGTTGGTAGGGCATTCCACAGTCTGGGGGCAGCTGCCGAAAAGGCCCTTTGTCTACAAGCCGTCCCTCTTAGCTCCTTAAGGGACGGCTTTTTCAAAAGGGCCCCCTGGCTAGATCTTAACTGCTGTGTAGGCTCATATGGAAGGAGGTGGTCCTTCAGGTATGAACAGCTGTGCTCAGATCTTGCACATTAAAGGCCATGGCTTCCTTTGAGTCAATCCATTGTGTATTTAACTTCCTTTCTCCCTGCTATTTTCAACTTCTTCTAGGCATTAAGTGGTTTTTCTTCTGGTGGTTTTTTGCCTCCTTATGGTGTGATCAAAATACAACTAACAGCCTTAGTTTAGTCTTTTCGGCTTCTAGGGAGTGTTTGGGCTTGATTTGATTTGGTGCCCATTTATTTGTCTTTCTGACAATCCATCATATCTCTAAAATGCTTTTCTATACCATGTTTCAGACAAATTGATTTTTTTTTCTGGCTTATGTCATAACCTGGCTTTCCATATATACAAGAATACCATAGTGTAAGTGATCTTTTCCTTATCTCCAGGCATGCATTCCTACATTTGAGGATCTTTTGTAGTTTTTTCAAAGCTGCCCTTCCAAGTTTTGTTCTTCTTCAGCATTTTTTTGCTTCAGTCTCCATTTGGATTGATGGTTGAACTGACATAACCAAAACTTTGACCATTTCAATTTCTTAGTTGTCACCTTTCAAGTTATGAAATTATGTAATTGTCCTATAGTCATGGTTTTTGACTAGAGATGGGCACAAACCAGCAAAATGATGAATCGGGGTGGTTCATGGTTTGTGAACTGTTCACAGTTCATTTTTTCTGGTTTGTGCCTGGGGGAGGGGAACCTAATGCGTCCACCTCCTCTTCCACCTGCCTGCTCTCTTCCCAATGCCCCTGTTGCCTCCCTACCTGGTCCTGCTGCCTCCTCTTTGTCCTCTACCACCTCCATCTTTATAGACAATGACCTGGCTTCCCTTCCTGGAGCAGAGACAGCTGTCCCTGTGCATGTGCCTACCTCTCTGCTGATAGGCATGCACATGTGCAGAGATTGTTGGCCCAGGTCCTAGAAGGGAAGCCGGGCCACTGTCTCTGAAGAGAGTGGCAGTGGAGGAGGAGAAGGTAGGACCAGGTAGGGAGGTGATGGGGGCAGAGGAAAGGAGGTGAGTAAGCATCTGTTTTGCCAAAGCAAAGTGAAGCACTGAGCAGAAAGAAGTGCAGTGCTTCATTTTGTTTCAGCAAAATGGCTTTCATGAACCAAACCACAAACAGAACCATTAACTCTCCCAGTTTATTAATTTTTTGGTCCGTAGTTTGTTTTGTGCCAGTCTGTATCTTGGACTTCTTACTGTTCAGTGCAATTCTGCTTTCTTGCTTTCTCTTTCATCTTCATTGGTACTCTTTTCAGATTAATTGTTCTTTCTGCCACTAACATGTCATATGACTATCTTCAGTTATGGATGTTTCTTCCACCCCTTCATTTGATTATAAACCAGCTTTTGTATATGTTCTCCGTATAGGCTGAACAGATAAAAATAAGCCCTTGTCTGACACATTTGCATATGGAAAAGTTTCCTTATATTCTGTTCTATCAGTACTTTCTTGTCAGGAGTATAGGTTATCCATTAGGATAATCAACTGTTGTGGCCCACTCATATTTTGTAGAAACATCCGTAAATTCTCATGATCCGCATAGTCAAAGGCCTGGTTGTCTTTTATGAAGCATAATCTAAAAGTGAGATCAGTTGGCTTCAAGGTACATGTGACTGATCATACTAGAAAGGGTCAATTTAATTTAATGGGAGCGATCTCCCTTAAAATCGCTCTTCCGTTTGCCAGGGAATTGTTCTAGTTCGGCCCCAGAAAGTAGAAGCCCTACAGCTGGATAAAAACGTCTAGTTTGGTTATGGACTGGGGAAGAGCTGAAGCCCATTTCCCTATATGTTATGTGATCACAGAGTAATAGATTGTGCCAGACTGTTCTACATGTGGTCCAAATTGCCATGTATTTCTCCATGTAATCACACTTGGAGCTTCTGAAATTCTTTGGTCTACTCCAGTAAGTCAACATATATTTACAGTGTCTCTTCCTTTTCAGAGTCCAGTGCCTCTTCCTTTCCTGCATCCAGCTGGAAATATTTGGCATTTCTTCCTTCATGTATGATAGAAGTTTTTGTTCTAAAACCTTGAGCACCACTTTGTTTGCATGGGAAAATAATGCAATGGCCATACAGTCACAGCGCTCTTTGGTGTTTCCTTTTATGGGGATTAAAATGCATATAGAATGCTTCTAGTCTGTGCACCGTTGTTTGGTTTCCCATCTTTGTTGACATACAAAATCTGTTTTTGGGTGTGATGAGTAAATCAAATTATAAACCCTAACTTGTTCTAGAGGCTGCTATGTCTTTGTATTACTTTTCCCCCCAGCCCCACAGCCAAAAAGAAACATTGTGTTTTGAAGCAAACAATGTGAGAATATGGGGAGGGTGTAATTCCAGAGTATCTAGCAAACCTTTTGGTATTAAGAGCAAGATATAAAAATTCCAACCACGCTACAAGGAATGGTGCTTGAAACCATACATCTCCAAGGGCTTTTGAAACCTGACTCTGAGATCACTTCTCCAGACAGACTTGGTGCAGACATCTATCATCAGTTTTTGGACGATTGTCTACATTTTTCTGCACAACTGATAAAGTGATGGTGCTTAGGCTGATGAAGTAGAATTCCTCTATGAAAGCTTGCAATTTGTTTGATTTTCTTAATGGCCCAATAAAAGGTATCACCCACTCTTGCATTAAGTTAAAACAATATGTGTATTAAATGGGCAGTAATACCTTCACTAATTGGGAACCTTCACTAACAAAGGAGATGAAGAAATATAGATATCTAACTTCTGATTTAGGTAAAACCATTTCATGCAAGTGATAACATTGACTCGGATGTATAAAGTCTTATTCTTCAAGTAGGTTTTGAATTTATCACCCAGTACTTTGTTGTACCTTAAGTGCATCACAAAGATATATATTGTGTGAGTTATTCTCTAATTCTGAAGGACACTTGGAGAATTATTACAATGAAGAATGTACTGTGCAATGCATTCTTTTGTTGAATTGAAAAAGAAAGTATAATGGCAGATGTAGATAGCCATATAGCTATAAGTTACCAATGACTTCAGATAAGGATGTCTAAATGTTTGCCACATCAAAAATACATAGCTGAATATCTTGATTCAAACTGTAAAGTATAACAAATGTTCTGCTCAATCATTGTCTAAATTTCGGAAATGACTGAGAAACAACCCAAAGTTTTGTTTTCAGTGATCATTCACTTGCAGCACAGTCAAAGTAACTGTTTCTCCCTCAAACAGAAGTAAGGAGTGTTGTAGCCCTGTTGGTTTCAATGATATTTCCTATACCATGTCTTTGGTTTTGTCTGAAAGTGAAAGACAAAAACAAAACAAAACAAAAAACTGGGAACGTCTTCGGTCTCAAAAATGAGGATGAAACATGGAGATTTTCTCTTACCATTCTTAGCCCTCATCCACAGTGGAGGGGGGGTGGGAACATTTCTCAGAGTTCATTTTTCAGTGGCTTTGAACACCAGAACTCAATTGCTAGCTGTAGATAATTAGCCTTTAATTAGCACCAGTTTTATTTTCACCTGGAAATCTCAGCAGTTTCTAGTCCATCCAATTAACTGGATCTGACTCATCCCCCACCTGTGGACAGAATATGGAGATGTATCTCAATAAAAATAGTACATTCCATCCTGCCACTAACTTACTACTGTAAGCCTACTTTATTACAAGTTTGCATAAAAATATAAAAGAGGCCCCTACATTCAGTTAAAGACAGATTGGAGCAATAAAATTTCTTTCTTTCTTTCTTTCCCTCCCTCCCTCCCTCCCTCCTGCACAACTATTATCCTGGCTACTACTATGGATGGCTAACAAGGAGAACAAAGTCATAAGCAATAATAGCAAAGACAATAAAAGTATTCTTGTTAAAAGGTTGTAAAGTCAGAGCTGGCTTATATCAACCCTAATAGGATTTTCAAGGTAAGTGAGGTATTTAAGGAGTAGTTTTACCAATTCCACACTTCCAGTGGAAGGGTGGAACAGGCAGAGCCAGAAAATTGAACCCAGTCTTTTGAGTCTTAAGCCATTACTCTACTCAGTACACAGAAAAGCTTCAAAGTCTATTTATAAATTTTCAGAAAGGAAACAATATGTGCATAGCAAGATGTTGTCTTTAGTTTATCAATCACATTTGTAATTAAGGGTTAGTGAGCATATGCAGCATTGCCCCTTTATTTGCGCAGTGGGTGAAAATATTTTCCCCATCCGTTTTTGGTGTAGTATTGTGTTTTTTTAAAGCATTGCACTGTATTGCTTGGTATAAGTGCCCAACTTGCAGCCATATGGAGTTATTTTATCTCTGATTTAAACAACATTTCTGCAAATATTTAGGGCTGCGGCTCTCTAATGTTTGCTTTTGAAAGAGTCTTGTTTATCAGAATGTCATTGTTCAAGAGCAGAAAATCTGTGCCTAACATCCTTATTTAGTTATTCAATGTGTCTTTTATATTTCAAAAGAAGAACATTCATGGGAGGTAATCACAGTGTGCTCCATGAATATTTTGCTAAGTATGCACCAGAATATATCTTTACATGACAGACTAGCTCCAAAGGTGCTATTAGAATCAGCAGATTAAGTACGTATTTTTAAATGTGTTTACTATAAATCTTCATGATCAACTGTAATGGACTGAAAGGAACTAACATTCTCTATTATACCAACTCATACACTTTAATGAAGAATATTTTATTCATTCTTTTGGCCAAAGAGTGGGAGCACGCAATATATACAAAGATCATACAACAGCTAATGCAATAAAATACAAACCTGTTAACTAACAAATAAGCCAGTATGTCTCCAATGTTTTTCTTATGCTGGGTATGACAAAATGACAAAACAGCTCATATTTGCATTGAAAATATACAGGACAGATTTACAGTTGGCTTATTTCGATTTTAATAAGTTGAGTTGTTTTTCTGATAATAAATATGTAGGTTTCTTTCTTCATGAACAAGTGTTATTGCATTATAGTCACATTTCAAATGGGAAGATGCATAATCAGTATGAAAGAGGACTCTCAAGTAATATTTAGATAAGCAGGTGGCTGTTGTAAATGTGATACTCCTTATAAAAGTCACTTAGGGAACATCTTCTACTATGTTCTATAGGGAGGCAATCACAGCACACCACAAATGCAACATCAGATCTGGGGCATTAAAAATGGGGCCATCCTGAACACAGACAAAATTCAGCTCTTGTCCTCTGAAGATGCTGGCCACAGAGACTGGCAAAACGTCACACTGCCTGAGTAAATAGTTGCTTAATTTTCTTGTCTCCTGCTATGGCAACAAATTATTTATAACAACGTAATATGTAAATAGAATACACAGTGCTTTATACTTTGGTACCAAATACAACATGATCAACATCCCCAAATGGATCCAGAAAAACCTTGATGCTGGCCACAGAGACTGGCAAAACTTTAGGAAGAAAAACCTTCAGAACACGACTAAACAGCCTGAAAAACCCATAACAACCATTAGATCCTGGCGGTGAAAGTCTTCGAGAATGCATTAAATTTTTTCCTTCACTCTAGACTGGAATATTACTACTTACAATCACAAGCAATCCACAAATCTACAACTGTAGGATGGCATTAGCATTTTCTATACAGAGATAAAAAAAGAATACTATAAAATTCAGACTTTATGGACAGGAGTTGGAAAACGTGTACTGCACTGTACTGTACCATGTGGTAATGTGTCATCATGGGTCACACAAGGAATACAAGATAAAGCTTTCATAAATAAACATTTTATTCAAAGCATCCAGGTCAATGGCAGAAGGAAACAGGAGAATGACTTCTTGCCCATTTCATATTTCTAATAAAAATTGACAATGTAAAGCCATCGAAAAACTGGATTTTACACACTGAGCTAGTTTGGCAGATGACTGGTGCACTGAAATATATTTGTATTTATCTAGGGTGGCATAAAGAGTAGATTCCGCCAGTTCAGGCTACCTCCTGCAACACATCTGTACTGTTTGTTCACTGCACATCCATTATGGAATATCAATTTTTTAAATGGCTAAGTTTTACTTTTCTATCCATATTACTGAATACTTGATGGAATAAATATTTATTACTTAATATATGCAATATATTATTAATATTACGTTTTATGTATTTATTATTAATGTTACATATTCATACACAAAAACTGGCTTGTGTGTTCCAGTTCTAACAAGAAGGAAGAGCAAAGTATTATGGAGAAGGGGGTGGTCTTTGCATCATTGGATTGGGTGGAGGAAAGTCCATTGTCATTAGGTTGGTAGTCATACCTTTTGTCTGTGGGATAGGGGAAGCGTAAGAATTGCAAATCATTACCTTTGTGACCCCTGCCTCTTATAAAATCTAATTTGAATTAATTCAACACTTCCTATCCTTCTCCTTTTAGGTTCTAAGGGCCCCTAGGGGTCTCTTTTGTCCCAGAGAAGCCTTTGGGAGCCTTGAAGTTGGGAGAGCCCTTAATAATTTAAATTTGCTGCCTATTGGAACCATCAACCATTGTTCCCATTTTGTATTAGTGCCCTTATAATTTCAGGGCAGACTGGTCTCGGGCTGCCTATTATAAACTGATTACTCTTGGCAAGAAAATTCTATTTTATCTGAACCTACAGATGTTAATGGGCCTACAGACCAAACTGTTAAACATCCATGTGGATCTGTTGTCCAAAAATTGGCAAAAAAATCTTGTAACATCTTATAGCCTGGTTTTATTTAGCCTCAGTTCTCATGGAATGCAGACCACTTAATAGGATGCAAATCTTGACAACCTGTCAATCTTTATCATCATTTTGATCTTCTGAATTTTAAATACTACAGAAATTTTGAAGGCATAGCATATTATTTCCCCCATATAATGCATGGACAAAATAATGACTGGCTATATTTCCAGGTTTATGTGTTAGCTGAAAGGAAGTTCTTCACACTATAGGACAGTGATGGTGAACCTTTTTGAGCCCGTGCCCAAACTGCAACACAAAATCAACTTATTTATTTCAGAGTGCCAATACTGTAATTAAAACCTGAATGCTGAGGTTTTTGTTTAGAAAAAAAACTTCTCCTGCACTGCAAGGGTTAAATGCTTGGTGTTCTTTCCCTAAGGGCGGTATTAATAAATAAATATTTACTGGTCCTCCAGTCCCCCATTGGGCTAGACAGATAATAGTCGCCATTGCATCCCTCTGCTGGACCACTGCAGCAGCAGAGGGGAGTGCCAAAATCTGGGATTGGAGGATGGGTATTTCTCTAAGGTGACTTATGGCTCGTGTGCCCACAGAGAAGGCTCTGTATGCCAGCTTTGGCACGTGTGCCATAGGTTTGCCATCACTGCTCTAGGACATACAAAATGTTATAGTTCATAGAAATTGTTAAGTCAGGGTCATCCAGCAACCTCTTACCTGGACCCTGTTTGCAGTCCAATGAGTCCTGGGTGACCAAAGAGGGAAGTTGCTATATATATTGCAGCCTATGCCTTGGAGAGAGTTTGGCTAGGAGAGACTTCTCTGGACTGAGGTGGCTGTCACTCAGCTTAATAGCAGCCAATTCTTTCCTCTACCTCAGATTCTTTTTCCCACCTTTTTTCCCCAGTCAGGATTCTTTCAGTGTTAGTTATGGAGCCTGTCAGAAGTAAACAGAGTTCTGTCAGCTTTGTAACCAGTCAGTTAGTAAGTAATGAAGGTAGTTAACCAGTTATGCTCAGTGATGTTACAAGCTAAGATTTTTGCATAATATGGTATTTGTTTTTGTTTATGGAGAACTGTAAGTAAATTGGAACATTTCATTCTTTCTCCTTACTAGAGTCTCTATGTCTGTATTGAGACAGTAAGTGAGAGTTGAGGTAAAATATTAAATAAGGGCTGATCTACTAAGGGAGGCTTAAAACTAATCTGCTCTGTAGGTCCCTGCCTGAACCATTTTATCTGCTGCATAACAAGATTAAGTTTTTTTAAGCCATACTTGGTTTCCTCACATACTTTGCCCCAAAAGAAGCTGCCATTTTTCAGGGACCCTCTCTTCTTCCCATGGGACTCTGTATCAAATACCTGGCCAGATGGTCAGTGAGAATGGGGCAGCCAGAGGGAATGGAAGGAACTTGATAGTTGATGTACCTGAGAGAAGAGGTTTTCAATCTGGCCAGCAGCCAAGTATAAAAAGAGCAGTGTAGGGCTGCTCTCTGGCAGTCTGCTTCACAACTTTAGTTGCTCTCCCTTCCCCTTTTGATTAATTAATGCTGATCGCAACTTTATATTAGTTGTATGTGTAGATGTTGTTGGATTGTTTATTTGTTTATTTATTTATTTATTTATTTATTTATTTATTTATTTATTTATTTATTTATTTATTTATTTATTTATTTATTTATTCATTCATTTATTCATTCATTCATTCATTCATTAGATTTTTACCCCGCCCCTCTAGACCATGTCTACTCGGGGCGGCTTACAAAATAATGGTGATGGGGTTGGGTGCTTTATGCTTGAGATGTGTTTTGTAGATACAGTTCTCTTTTGTCATATTATCTCTGGGGGGAGAAGAGGCATTTTTGTATGTGCACAGGATCCGATATGCGGATGGAAGATGAGCAGTTGGGCCCTATCCCTAGCAAGTGACCCCTACATCATGTGAACAATGAGGTGTGGACTCTATTCAAGAGGGCTGCCAAAGCTTCCCTGCCTATGGCTAAAATCATACCACTAGTGGTTTAACACCTGGGATCATGCCCATATGTGGATACCAACCCATGGCTTCCCAGTTACAAGCAGGGCATCAATAGGCCAAACAGTTCATCTGGTGGTTGGATCCACTCCTCATGCAGCATTCCTCCGTAACTGAAAAAGTTGTACCTGTTACTACCCCTTCCTTTTCTTCATCTTCAATAAACTCTGATTGTTTTAAATTGTATGACTTGTGGTTTTTTTTCCCCCCAGCAGGTGGGGATGGTGAAATGGGCAATCTCACCTGGGTCTGCAATCTACTTAAGCAATAATTTCTAGGGAGAGATAAATGGAAAATGTAACCAAACTTGCAGCCAACTCAGTTTGAGTGGGAGTATTACATTCTCTGTCCAAAGCTTTGAATTGACTCATGTTCCTGAAACATTCATGCCCTTCAGTCTGAAGACTTCAGATTCGTCAAAGAGGAAGCTTGCTAGCAATTTGCCCCCAAACCTGCTAGTTATGTTTGACACCCCAGGTTGTAATGTGTAATTTCCTTACAGCATGAACCTGTCATGGTAGTATGTTCTTGTCTTGGAGATTAACCCTCATCAGTTATTTTAAAAATGAATTCGAATGGAATACCATCTGACAATTGTCAGACTTAACAACCGCCTTTGAAACAGCTGAGAGCTGTGGCATAAATATTTCATTGTCACATTTCAGTGAAGTTTTCAATCTTTTATTTCTAAGCGGAGCTGGAATTTATTCTCAGACAGGAAATGTTGTGTATCCTGGTGTTCCTCTCCTCTGTGAAGCCACATTTGACAGTCTGCAGTAAACACATCATATTAAAAGCACGTTTTTATTGCTCAAGAAAGCACACACCTAATTCAATACTGTTGGACGGAAATCAAAAGAGTTACCTCCTCTGCAAAGGGATCAAGCACTTCTTTGACTTTAATGAGTCTAAAAGTTCAAGACTTCAGACAATAGATCAATTTGTTGATGCTTCCATCAAACTGGCTGTGAACACACAAACCGGACAAAAAGCAATTTATCTTTTCTTGCTTTCATCAAGTCCTTTTTACCTTGTTAACACCAGAATTTAATAGACATGGCCTATGTTAAATTAAAATGGGCCACACTTTAAATAGAATGTTACAGGCAGCTTCTAAACTCAAACGTAGAAATTATGAAAATCTAATTTGACATAATTTAATTACAGTCTCAGCATCAAGACTGGGTCACTATCAGAGATAAATCAACATAAGTAAATAAATATCTGTATAATGATGACGTCCCTGGTATTTCAACAGGCTTGAGCATGTTTGGTTTTGATGTTGAAATCCAAGTTCTAATTAGGGAAAGAGGATAAAATAGATGTTCAAGTACTTAATTTGCACTTCCTGAACCAATACGCAAACAGAAATACTGTTCTCCTTTGATATTTGCACTTTAACAAAATTTACAATGCAGCTATACTATAAAAATTGCATATGCACATATGTATTTTAGAGAAAAATAAGCATAAAAGGATGGAAATATGTTATTTTTGGAGGAAAATGGCATCTGAAGCAAACTAGTAAACAAAACAATCAAGGTAAATATAGATAAACTGGATTTCTGACAAAATATAGACCAGTGGCTCAGTTACTCAATATAGTAGGGATGGAAAAATAATTAGAGATGACAAAGAAAAGGCAGAAGTGCTCAGTTCCTATTTTAGTTTGGTTTTTTTCCAAAAGACTGTGTATGATCCTCTAGGCAAATGTGAAAAACGAAGGGAGGGGCATGATTGCAACTTGAGACTGATAAATAGTTAAGGAATACCTTATTACTTTGAATGAGTTCAGATCTCCAGAGCTGGATGAACTGCATCCAAGAGTATTGAAAGAAATGGACCAAATTCAGAAAGAAGTTCAAAACTTGAGCTAAAAGACCAAATGGGAAGCACCAAAGGAAAGCTCAGCATGGAAACAAGAGGATATAAGAAGAGGAAAGAAAACCTTAATAATAAAGATGGAGAAAATGAGCCTCCAAGAATCTCATATGAAAAGAACAGGTCAACATCTATTAGGAAAAAAGAGAGAGAGAAACAACTCAGAATGTTTTAGACAACATAAACAGCTTAAACTCAACCCAAGATTTTAAAGGATTTGCAAACAAATACATAAATTAAAATTGGACACTATCTGCTTTCAAGACTTATAGTATGAAAATCAAGAACCGCTTTATGATTTTTTAAAATAAGTGTTGGAAATGTAAAATAAAAGACGGTACTTTCAACCATATTGGGAAGACAGGCAGGGACGCAGAAAACTATTGGAGATTATTGGAGATTAGTATATGAAATGTTGAAAACAAATCTATTTTGTGAGATTTCATTAAAACTGGAATTGTGTTAAATGAGTATTACGTCTGAGATTGTAGATAAAGAAATGAAACGTTTGATAATACATGTAATTACTGTAGCTATGATATGGGAAACACTGGAAGAAAGCAGAAGCACAGGCATCTTAAGAAGGATGCAAAAATTTAGAATGATTTTATAGTTGGACTTGAAATATGGACTGGAAAGCATAGATAAAAGAAGAATGTGAAGGTCCAATCAGGGAATGGAGAGATTAGTAACTATAGTAATTCTGGTAAAATGTATTAAGTTGTTCTTTTTTATCATCTTTTTATTCTACTAGAATTGTATAAGTGGCTGTAAAATTACTCTCTCATTCTCTGAAATTTTACCCTAACCCAAGTTCATTCCCCCAGCCCTCTATCCCCAAACCTATCCCTATTGAAAATAGATTTAAACAATTAAAAAAGAAAAGACAAACTGGCTGAAGAAATTTCAGTACCATTGTCTATTATTTTCTTGAAATCATGGAGAATGGGTGAAGTGTCAAATGACTGAAGGATAGCTAACATAGCCCCTATCTTCAAAGAAGTAAAAAAAAGGAAGAATCTAGGAACTACAGATCAGTCAACCTGACATTAAAAAAAGCTTCCCCTTGACAATTTTTGTCCAGTCGTGTCCGACTCTAGGGGGCGGCGCTCATCCCGCTCTTCAAGCCATAGAGCCAGCGTTTGTCCGAAGACAATCTTTCCGTGGTCACATGGCCAGTATGATTTAGACACGGAACGCTGTTTACCTTCCCAACGAGATGGTACCTATTTATCTACTCGCATTTGCATGCTTTCGAACCGCTAGGTTGGCGGGAGCTGGGACAGGCGACGGGCGCTCACTCCGTCGCGTGGATTCGATCTTACGACTGCTTGGTCTTCTGACCCTGCAGCACAGGCTTCTGCAGTTTAGCCCACAGCGCCACCACGTCCCATCAACCTGACATTAATCCCAGGGAAAATTCTGGAGCAGATTGTAAAGTGGTCATTCTGCATGCACCTTGAAAACAATGTAGTTGTACATGGATTTGCCAAGAACAATTCCTGCCAGACTAAACTTATCTCATTTTTAATCAGGTAACCACCCTGATAGATGGTAGGAATGCTGTAGACGTAATATATCTTGCTTTCAGGAAAACCTTTGACAAAGTGCCCCTCATAATATTCTGATTAACAAGCTAACTAGGTGTGGGCTGGATAGAACTCTCAGTTGATTATATTAATGTAAATATACTAAAGATACATACCTCTTCAGGACCACAGCCTATACCTTGATAACTATGTGTGTTGATGCAAAGGAAACATCTAATTCATTTAATGTAGGGTTTTTTAAATTGTTTTTTTCCCTTTGAGATTGTTTTGTTGTTTGGGCATTACATTTGTCCCACTGGCCAATTTAATGCCCATGGCTGACTAGACCACCTGTTCTTGTCCTCCCTTGCTTTTGTAGTTTGGAAAGTTACAAAAGGAGTTACAAAAGGAGTTTCATTGCTACTCTTTTTTTTTTTTTTTTTGAATTTGTCCAATACTCAGACAGCTCAATCATCATAGCTTGCAACGGGAAAGCAAATTGAATCAAATAACTTGAATACACAAGCAATGTTCTTCATTTTAAACTGTTTATTCCCATTTGTGCTAAAATGAACCACAGAAAAGGCACACCTGAGTGCTCTTAAGCTGCTTACTCTATTAATCTCGAAGGAAAACATATTAATTTATGTGAGCCATTATATCTCTCTGTTGCTGGGCTGCTGTTTAGAAAAAGCATTTGTTTTGTAAATTCATATCCAAAATCTTGCCTTTTTATAAGAATTGTATGTGTCTTTCAGCCTGACAAAACAGAAGGGAGAGCATCAATAATAAACACGAGACCAGTCGTGACTGAAGACATCAACTCAAGATTAGTAGATGATACCAAATTACTAGAGCAAAGAATTAGAACAACAGCATCTGAATCCCGTTCCAGTGACTGCCTTAGGCATGAGGTAGTTGGAAACTTGTGTGCATAAAACAGCTGTTCCACATGTGTAGATCTCAAGAGCAATCCTGCTGTGCTTAGGGAGAAAATACGTTTCTCTTCAATTCAGATGCCATGATCTATACATTCCCAATAAAATGGAAAAGTGAAGATATCACAAGAGATGCAACCAGGGTGTTTACATAAAGTACATCCTGCAGATCTATAGCTATCTGTGCAGAAAAAAAGGATACATTTCAGACCGAGAGAATTCTACACATTTCCCCCATAGCAATAAAAATGTGTGCTAGGAAAATTCCTTTATCAGTAGCATACAGAAAAAGGCAGTGGAAAATGTGGGCAGAAAAGCAGTGGATCTACATAAGACAAAACCTAGAGCCCCATCTCTCATAGCTTTACCATGAGAGAATGGACAAAAGATGCAGGCATGCCAAAAATTCAGAGAGTTTTTAAGTCTCTTGTTCTCTGCAAGAAAACTTTTCTGCCACCCACAGAGGAAAGGCAAAATAGCAGAAACTGAAGCCAAAAAAACAAAACAAAAAAAACAACAAAAAACAACAACAAAAAACCCATAAACTGTACAGCCCTAAACTGTTTTTCTAATATTGGGTTTATCCTATTGCAAATTGGCAGCTATACTCCCTGCTGTGTTTTCATGATAACATTCAATTCATTTGTTTCAGGAGGTGGTAAAAGTATGATGGCTTGTTACTGCAAATTTTCAACTTGTAGATAAGTTCCCTTATAACAGATGAGAGTTCTCTTGGGACTTCCTGGAGTAAACACAACATGATGTGTGATACAATATTGGCTCAGAATATACAGTTCCCAGGAGATTACACTACTTCTCCAAAGCTCAAATATGTCTTCAGGAATTAAGACTGACATAGAGGCAGTATAGTTATGCCATGAGGATGTAGTATTTTACACACAGAGACATATGCAGATATTCTTTGTGAGGTGTGTCATTCTTCACTTGTATAAGGAGGATGTGAAGGAAAGAATGGCAGGGCTAAAATGTAAAGGAACCTTAAGGTGGGGTGGAGTTAACACTGCTGCTAAACCACTTTTATTAAGACTTTGAAGGAACCCAAAGCATTGAAGCATATTTCATTTTCCTGGCTGACCACATTGTTTTGGTCACTGAATTATGCAAACACAGATGCTATACTGAAGAGATGCTCTGTGTCATTATGCATTGGGCTACACTCTCATTACAACTTATTGACTGAAATCCTGCATGTGCCACAGGAACAATGTCACCAGCAGAAGCAAATTGCTACTGATTCGAGATGGGCACAAACCACCAGTTTGGGTGTTCATGTTGGTCCAGCCATTGGCCCAACAGGTGTTCTGTGGTTCTAACATGGTTCTAAGCCCCACCTCCTCTAGCAGACACTCACTTAGAGGTAGTGCACCACCTTCTCCAGGCACTGCCTCTGAGTGGGTGCTCACCACTCAAAACTATGTTGGAACTATGTAACACCTGTAGGGCCGATGGCTGAACTGACAAACTGGCAGTTCGTGCCCATCTTTACTTTCTTTGGTGATTTTGGGATGCATGCAAATCCATGCAAATTGATGTCACAGGCATCCTGAGATCACCACAGAACACCTTTAATTAGCAGTGATTTTCTGCTGTTGCTGTCAATCTTATTGCACACATGAAGCTGCTCAACAGGATTTCAGCCATTGGGTCATTGCAACACCTCTGAAAGTTCACTGACTGCTTCAGCATAATTTCAACAACTCTCCATCATATTAAAACAGGGAGGTGTACTAGCTTTATATTGGTTCATATAGGATTGCTGTATATCATGCACAAAAAGTTGTATAGTTTTAATGGCTATGGTGTTTATATTTGTACAGTGTGTTAAATATTCTCTGTTTTCTCTAATAAAACCATACAGTGGCCATTGGTTATAATATATTCTTATACTTCTGCTTTGTCACCAGCTGTATACATAAACCAGTTATTATTTTTAGATCTGTGTATTTGGCCTACAGCTCCCAGAGTTCCCCAGGTAGCTTGGCCGCATTGCTTGGGAAATTCTGAAAGCTGTAGTCCATATACAAAATTTTGCATATCTCTAAGTCTTCTGATCAATAGGCTTCCTTATGAAGCCATTTTCTGTTGGATCAGACTGGTTTTTTTTCTTATCTGATCCAATATGGCCTACTCCAAGACACAGAACCTGGGGGATCCTAGGATGTATTCTAACTCTGCATCTACCTTTTCTGTTTCCTCTCATGCTCAAGGTTGGACAATGCCATTGTCAGCGATTTTCAGCCTTTGGATGCAGTAGCTCTTATACATGGTTTTCCACCCGTTTTTTTAAACAACCACTTATCTTTCGTACATTTCTTTTCCCAGTTATTTCATCTTGTATAATTGTGACAACCTCTACTCTTTGTTTCTCATTACTAATGAAGAATTCCAGATCTGATAATTTTAATTGACAATATGAAAGAGGTATTGAGCATCTACATGCAAAATTATGTGTTTTACCATGCCCCCTTCCTTAAGAATAGTTTCTCTTTTTCCGTTTTCTTTTTGTCCTTATAGTGGTCATTGATTCTCACCTCAACTAATTACAACATCATATGACTTATCAGAGAGCTGTCCTAAAGCAAAATAAAGAAAACAGATTTATAGCATATCTGTTTCCACAGACAGCAAAATAATAAAAGATGGATTTCTAAACAATAGAAATAATAATTCAAAGTTGGGGGGAATAAAGTAGATTTTAAAAGGTGAATGGTAATTTGAATAATTTTCAAATAATAGGCTCATAAAATCTGGCCAAGCATGAAGGTTCATCTTTATTAAATGTCGAGTCATCCTCCTATTAATGTCCCTACAGTCAAAGCAGCATCAGCACTTCCCATACTTGAAAGACATCTGATGGACCATTAACTCTCATGCTGATATTAAGGAAGAGAGAGGGACAGAATACAAATATCTAGAATAAAAGCTTTTGTTGTCATTTTTGTTGTTTAAATCACCAAACTCTCATTTGTTTATCCATACCTTTAGAGATGTTTGTCCAAATTGTTTTGGGGAGCAGGAGAAAAGGTGTTGTGTGGCTTAAATAGTGGGGTGGGTTAAACAGTGGGAGTGATATCAATTTTTGATCCTCAGAGGCCAGCAGCTAGAAAATAGTTGCCTGGCTCCGTTGACAGTACTACATGTGATGCTGCTCTCCTCAGAGTCCTTCCACAATGGGATGGGGAACAACAGTGGCAGTGGCTGAGGTGGAAGCAGAAAATGTCAGTAGTCAATATGGAAGGTAGAAAAAAGGAAGATGTGGGGTGGAGATTAAGCTGTGGTGACAGTAGAGGGGGACACAGTGGTGATGCAGAGAATCTACCATTTCTTTTTCTGACTCAGGTAAAGTTTGAGCTACCCTGAAAATTACTTTTCAAAGTAATTTTCCAAACTTGGGCATGCAGACTGAATTACTCTGGGGGATTACAGTTATATCGACTAGCAGTACAGTCTCTAAAGCTGTGTTCACTGACCTTTCTCCCTCAAAGGTGAGCAGAGGATTGCAGACCAAATTATATTGAACAAAATATATTCTGTTGCATAAAGCAGCAGTCCCCAACCTTTTTGGGACCGTTACCAGTTGGGGGGTGCAGGGTCCATGTGTGGGGGAAGGGGCAACCCTGCACTCGTGGAGGGGCATCCCACGCTTGCGGAGGGGTGTGCTGTGCTGTGCTCATGAGCATGCATGTGAGTGCAACATGCCCACCCACGAGCGCAACATGCCCACTGTGCTTGTGGGGGAGAGCCATGTCCATGTCCCAGTTCAAGGAAGCCCATGGACTGGCACTGAGCTGCAGACCAGGGGTTGGGGGCCCCTGGCATAAAGGCCATAGCTGGAATGACAATGAAAGGATCCTCAACTACTGAATTATAATTCTTTGGGCAATCCTGCTGTATTTTGTATTCTTGAAAACCAGGGGAAGGGTTCAAATAATCTTTGTGCATCTTGAAGGAACAGAAGCATGGTTTCTTCCTAGCAGTGATTTTTTCCCAGTTGGTAGCGAGTACAATAGAGACAGCATTATGCTTTCTTCTAGCAGAATAAGAAAGGAGTCAATATTTTAGATGCATCTGAGGCAAGTCCGTCTGAGTATCAAGGTTTTTTTTTGTCAAAGTATACATAATCCGTGTGAGAGGAAATGTAACAGCCCCAACTAAAGATATTCCTGGAAAGCTTTTGAATCCTGAGCACAAAAATAATGTTGTAAGTTCCTCCAACTGCTGAAAACAAATTTTAAATTGAGAATGCTGAGTAGCACAACTATTTTGGCTTAGGTGTAATTATAGTGTCATTATGGACATTAATTTGTACATTTTGAGTAGAGTTTTTGAACTAATCGTATTTCAGGAACTAAAAAAGAAGAAAAGGAGGAAACATTGTAAAACATTGTGCAAATTAAAGAGTGACAAATTAAATAATAACGAAAGTGTGAGTTGTCATGGATCAAAATCCACTTCTTCAGACAGAAAGAGCACAAATAATGACCAAAATCCTTAGCATAGTAAATACCTTTAAAGTAGGCTCATTGAATCAATAGGAATCTAGTAAGCCAACTCTCTTGTAAGTTCCATTGACTCAAAAGGGCTTACTCTAATTATGACTTACTATGCTAAAGTAAATATATGAATATCGTCTATATTTCTATATAGCCACATGGTGGTGAGGTTCATGATCAGATGAGGTTACAGGTAACAGGCAAAGTTACAATATATCTTTAACTCAGGAATAGACCTGCCATGTGTTAATTACTTGAGGCTGAAGGGCTTAATTAGGGTAATAAGTTGTACACCACATACATATGACTATCACATAAAAGCTAAGAGCTGTTTTTGGGACAGAAGTCAGAATCTTGTAAGGGAGACAAGCATTTTACATTCATAAGCTGGGTAGTTGATAAATAGTGCATTAAGAAGTTTTGAACTCTGTTTAGGCCTGTAGAGATGCAGCTGAACTTGTTTATAGAGTCAGCTTCCACTATATCAATCTTGAGACCATTTGTAGTTCCTTTTTTTCTGAAATAGCATATGTGAGATCCATAAGAGATTGTCCTGGGAGACTGAAGTGTTCTGAAAGTGTTCCTCTGTGTTGCCATCCTTATGTCAGATTTGGCCCATTCACTGTTTTGTACAGAAATTGGCTTATTTGTCCTCTGCACAGTATAGAGAGGCACTATTGCCAGAGGAGGGCATAAATCATGTTTGAGGATGAGCAAGTATATAAACCCTTGATGTTGTGCTGAGTTTATTAGGAGTTTTGATGCTGCTGCCAGTGTAGATATAAGGGAACAGCTGGCATCTAGATTTGTGACAGAGTCTTGTTCCCCATTTGGATGTTCTATTGTCTGTTGTTTGTCAGTATTTATTAAAGTTTGGGTCATTGTCTTGTGGGCAAGTATGGGCCACCCCAAACCCTGGAAAAAAGAGAGAGTTTTGGTGTCCATAATGGACTGCAACTCACTGAGACTTGTGGTGCACTGGTTAAACTGCTCTACTGCATCCAAAACTGTGCTCACAACCCAGTGTTCAATCCTAGGTAGCTGGGTCAAGGGTGACTCAGCCTTCCATCCTTCCAAGGTCAATAAAATGAGTACCTAGCTCACTGAGTGTGTGTGTGCAATGTGTAGCCTGCACAATTAACTTGTAAACCACCCAGAGAGTGCTTTAAATACTATGGGGTGGTATGTAAGCAATACACTTTGCTTTGCTTTTGATGCTTGGGAGCATACTAAAGGGTCAAGCCTAAAAAAAACCCAATAAGAAACAAGTCCAAAAATCTGTGAGTGAAATGAAATGTTTGCAGAATTACTGATTTCTTTTTAATTTCAGGAACCTAATTAAAGTTCCTAACAATTGTTTTAAATTGATAACTAAAGATTCTGGATATTATTATTTTTTAAAAAAAATACCAGGCACAGTCAATCAAAATTATAAGAACAATGACTGGTATTACATAACTACTACTACTACTACTTCTTCTTCTTCTTCTTCTTCTTCTTCTTCTTCTTCTTCTTCTTCTTCTTCTTCTTCTTCTTCTAAGATAAAGTGAGCTAGTCTGATATATGACATTCAAAGTGACCTGGGAGGAGATTATTGTAAGTAGGCAATCACCAGTCTTGATTCTGATGATTTATGAATCTTCTGCATGACTCTGTGCCATATTATCAGCAGCAGCAGTAGCAGCATCTTAGAGCTACAGAGCTGGAAGTGTCCCTATGGATCACTGAGTCCAGCCCATGTCAAGGAGAGACAGTAGAGAATCAAACTCTCAACCTCTGGTTCTGCAGCCAGATACCTAAACCACTCAGCTATTCAGCAGTCATGCTTAAATGATGGTCATGGCAGTTTTCCACATGAGTTGAAAAGCCAAGAGTCAGAGAATATAAAGCAAAGATGGAAATGTTCCTCTGTTAACTTCAAAGCCATACATTTTATTTATTGATTTGGTTGCCCTCAACAGAGTGCTTTATAGACCAATCCCCTCTAGGCTGCAAAATTCATAGACCTGAGTTATATGGGACAAGGGAAACATGAGTAATAATTTCACTTCATAAACCCCAAAGGCTGGAAACCGAAGAATCCACCAGACACTTTGCAGTAGAAGGTTGAGGTTAGGATATTGAGAAGGCTAATTATAAACAGATTAGGAATACATTTGCAAATGACCAATTAAAGCAAGACACAGTTGCTTGGAAATGTATCGTTCAACATAAATAGATGCAGTTAGGTCAAGGTGACACGGTATGACAATATATGAAAATTTATAAAACAACTAATTAGCGCAACTGGGATGTCAAGGTTCTTGGATCATGACTGAAATGGGGGTGAGAAGTGTTGCTACTGCTATTATTATTTTTAGCCATTTTTTGTGCAATGCAGAATTTAGGGAGCCAAACACAATTGAAGGAACACCTAGAAGTTGAGGAAGGACCTTTCCGAGCAATGAGAAATAAAGAAAGACCACTGGGAAAATAAATAATTTTCCTTTGTTGAATAGCAGCTCTTGAGAACTGAATGATGGCATGTTCTTGGAGTATGGAAAGCAGAAGTATGGAAATTTCGAAACTCAATATTGTTAATTTTTAATTAAACTGTAGCCAAAATTTTTAAATTTTTTAAATTATTTGTATTATTGGGATCCTTCTCTCAACTCGAGCTTGCTCCTGAGACACGTTTGTCATGCATCATGTTAGTAATGTGGTTGACAGAATGATAGGCTTAATAAAAAAAAAGAGAGACAGAGAGCAAAGCAAATTCAAAGGACATAGCCTTAGGCAACCTATTTAGGTGGGGGTGGAACATGATCAAGAACAATGAAGTCAAAGTTGCAATATGAAGCCCATCCCATCGTAAATTCCATTGAACTAAACATAGTTGATGTTCTTTAGGAAGTTCGCAAAAGGCTATCATGTGATGGGTGATAACTAAGTGAGTTAAAGCCTTATCTAGGCAACAGCCCTTGGAAACAGGAAACACAAAAGCACTGATTTTGATATATATGATTATGCTTGAAACAGAGGATAGCTTTCTTTCATAGGGGAGACTATTAAACTGCTTCAGATACAACATTGAAGGAAACAATCACTGAGAGCAACAGATAAGAGCCTAGTTCAAGAATTCAATAAAAGGTGATTCACAGTCCATGGGAAGATCAAATCATAGAATCATGAAGTTGGAAGGGGCCTATAATGCCATTGAGTCTAACCTCCTGATGAAGCAAGTTAGCCCACCCTCACCTAGCCCCCATATATAAGAACTAAATCTGAACATAACATCTGTTTCAATGTATGGAGCATCTCCACATGATAAGGAACTCTAATTTTTCAGGAATCCAAATTGTATGGAGATGCTCCATGCACAAGAACTATCTCTTCAGCGGTAATTCTCCACATAGGACAGCTAGATAGAATGGGTGGGCCTAACTTAGAATCATAGAATAGTATAATGAAGTTGAAGGAGCCTGTGAGGACATTGGACTTTTAAATATAGTTCCCATATACTTTATATGAAACCTCATCTTCAACAAACACCATTATCTATCAGTGTTACCATCTACTGTTACTGTTTGCTCTTCTTGATTTCTTCAGGTTTTTCCAATTCTTTCATTACTTATGTACTTTTCCTTGCCTTGATCAAACACTGTGATGTTAGCTGCAAGCATCAGTTTCTTCGTTCCTGGAAGCTGAGATATGGGAACTGGACTTCTTTCTTGTTAGGTTGAAACGTTTTGCTACTCATCCAAGTAGCTTCTTCAGTCTGAGGAGAGTTGGTAGGAGATCCGTGATATATCCTCCATGTTGGTTTCACTTCCCCCTGGTCTGAATAGGTTCATTAGATGGACAAAGGATGGAGGGGACGAGCAAAATCTGACTTCTGCAGTCATTTTCCAGCCATTGTCATGGATCGTTAACAATTGTTAACAGTAGTCGTTCTGGTGGTTGGACAGTGTCATCGAAGCAACCAACATGAAATTGACACAACTCCGGGAGATGGTGGAAGATAGGAGGGCCTGGCGTGCTCTGGTCCATGGGGTCACGAAGAGTCGGACACGACTAAACGACTGAACAGAACAGTCGTTCTGGTTCCTGTGGTCCTAATCTTCCCCTAATCTGGGGATGGATGAAAGAGCAGCATGTTAAATAGGAGACAGTCCTCTAAGGAGCCTATTCAGACCAGGGGGAAGTAAAACCAACATGGAGGATGTATCAGGCCTAATAAGAAAAAAAATCCAGTTCCCATGACTCAACTTCCAGATAACCTCACTTGGATGACTGAGAATCTTCACAGTTTTCTTTGTTCCTGTTTAGCAGCCATTGTGGTAGGTATGTATGTACATTGCTGCCCCCTTCATGACAGTGAAGCACAGTAAGCGATCTAAATTATACTTTTAAAGCTTGAATGGGGTTCAGTAAATGGTGCTCATGCATATAGCTTGCTTTTGTGTCTGTTATGGTTTGGAGTCATGTAACTTGGTATGTCTGTAACTTGGTCTGTCTGGTGCTTGCCCTTGTGGCCCCTGTTTTATTTCTTCCTCACAAAGGTTCACATTCCTTCCTCCTCTTCACGCTGCCACCAGATGTTATTTCTTTAACATCAGTTAAGTACTGGACACTTACGCTGCCAAACACAATCAGTTTTTTGAACAGGGTGGGGTTAATATTCAGTTGGGAATTGCAGTATAAATCACAGGAAGTGAATCACATATATTAAACAAGGTTTGGTTCATTCAACTCACTCTTTTAACTCTCCCTATCTATCTCTGACCCTCCTGGTCCAATTCCCAAGCCTCGAGTTCTCTAACCCTCTTTCCAGCCTTCTCTCTCCTTCTTCCCGACTCCTCAAACTGCTCTCTTGCCCCACCTTCTGGTATCTCTATTGGCTCTCCCGAAAAGTTTCCGCAGTGACGGACAGGTGACGTCTGGGCTACCCGCTACAATCGGTCACTCAGGTATGGCAGATTCTGCCTATGTCAGACATGTGATGTCTTCACAAATTTATGGCAGGAATGTAAGCCACGTGGCTAAATCATTTCAGAATGTGTTATTTTGTCCAAACATACTCATAAACGCTGTGCATGATTGCACTTTGGTTGATTACATTTTGACGCCTGATTTTGGCTAATTATTTCACTGATGTCTATTAGCGCTATCCAGAGAACACAAAGGCTTTCATACTGACAGGCTGCCAATCAAAATTCAATTCTGTGTAAATCCCTAAATAATAATCTAGTCAGACAATAGAATGCAGTTTTGTTTAGTAGTTGGTTTTATTCATCACTTTGGTAAAAAAAACACATAGAATATTTGCTTTACATAAATACTAGCATCACATTTATTTACACTTCATTAGGGACTCATGTAGTGAATCACACTGATCTAGACAGACTTCACAGGAGGCTTGTTTTATTGCTAGCATAGAACATGGATGGAAATTGAGTCTAAATAAACATGATTTATGGACAGATGCCATCTGACAGCCATTCCACACTTATACACAAAATGTATGAAGAAGGAGATAATCTACTTTTTCTTGTAACTCTTTAGTTGTTTTCATGTTCCCAATAAGATGATTTAAGCATCAAATATGTCTTTACTAGTTTGCTTTGGGAATTCAGAATGCTCAGGAATTCTGATGGACTGCATCTATGCTTCAGAGAAAAGAGTGCTTTCTGTTCTGGCTGGATTGGGACAACTTTGTGTATGTGTATTACAGCACTGAAAAGTTACAGTAGTCATGTGAAAAATGTTCTCAGTATAATTTGGAACTGTGTTCAACTAGAGCTTGGCGATACCACATTAAAATCGTATTGTTTTTTATTATTCATTGGTTGACTGAGTAAGTAATGGAGAGTAACCATTACTTATTGCCCTGGAAGTAACATCTAGGTATTTATGCTATGTATTTATTTTATATCTGCCCATCTTGATGGAAGTCTACTCTGGGCAGCTAACAACACTCTAATTAATAATAATTATAATAATAATAATAATAATAATAATAATAATAATAATAATAATAATAATAATAATAATAATAATAATAATAATAATAATAATAATAATAACAACAACAACAACAACAACAACAACAACAAAAATAAATAAATAAATAAATAAATAAATAAATAAATAAATAAATAAATAAATAAATAAATAAATAAATAAATAAATAAATAAATAAATAAATAAATAAATAAATAAACCAACAACATTAATACAATTGAAAATAGCAAATGAATTAGGTAATGATAGGAGGGAAGGCCTGTCTAAAGAGCCAGGTCTTGAGTTGGCTCTTAAAAACACCCAGTGAGGGAGCCAGACAAATTTCTGGGGGGAAAATTTTCCAGAGGTGAGGGGCCACTGCCAAGAAGGCCTGCTTTCTTGTTTTTTCTCTTTGGGCCTCTTTCGGCGTTAGGCCCCTCAGCCACCCATCTTGACTAAAGCGTGTGATTTGGGTAGGTGAAAAGAGGCATTCTGCCAGATATTGAGGTCCTAAACCATTTAGGGCTTTATATGTCATCATTAGTACTTTGAAATCAATGAAGAAATGAGCAGACAGACAATGCAGTGCAGCCAGAGTAGGGGAGATATGTTGATGTTTTCTCACCCCAGTAAGATGTCTGGACACTGTGTTCTGCACCATTTGAAACTTCTGCATCAACCTCAAAGGTAGCCCCACATAGAGCGCATTACAGTAGTCTAATCTTGAGACTTCACACGCTAGCAAGGTTATGCTCAAAATCCTCCAAGGTAGGCTTCAGCAGTATGTGGACCGAGAACTCCCAGAAGTACAAGCTGGATTCCGAAGAGGCAGAGGAACTCAAGACCAAATTGCTAACTTCCGCTGGATTATGGAGAAAGCCAGAGAGTTCCAGAAAAATATCTACTTCTGCTTCATTGACTACGCAAAAGCCTTTGACTGTGTGGACCACAACAAACTATGGCAAGTTCTTAAAGAAATGGGAGTGCCTGACCACCTTATCTATCTACTGAGAAACCTATATGTGGGACAGGAAGCAACAGTTAGAACTGGATATGGAACAACTGATTGGTTCAAAATTGGGAAAGGAGTACAACAAGGCTGTATATTGTCGCCCAGCTTATTCAACTTATATGCAGAATACATCATGCGAAAGGCTGGACTGGAGGAATCCCAAGCCGGAATTAAGATTGCCGGAAGAAATATCAACAGCCTCCGATATGCAGATGACACCACTCTGATGGCAGAAAGTGAGGAGGAATTAAAGAACCTTGTAATGAGGGTGAAAGAGGAGAGTGCAAAAAACAGTCTGAAACTCAACATCAAAAAAACTAAGATCATGGCCACTGGTCCCATCACCTCCTGGGAAATAGAAGGGGAAGATATGGAGGCAGTGACAGATTTTATTTTCCTGGGGTCCATGATCACTGCAGATGGAGACAGCAGCCACGAAATTAAAAGACGCCTGCTTCTTGGGAGGAAAGCGATGACAAATCTTGACAGCATCTTAAAAATCAGAGACATCACCTTGCCAACAAAAGTCCGAATAGTCAAAGCTATGGTTTTTCCTGTCGTGATGTATGGAAGTGAGAGCTGGACCATAAAGAAAGCAGACCACCGAAGAATTGATGCCTCTGAATTGTGGTGCTGGAGGAGACTCTTGAGAATCCCCTGGACTGCAAGGAGAACAAACCTATCAATTCTAAAGGAAATCAACCCTGAGTGCTCACTGGAAGGACAGATCCTGAAGCTGAGGCTCCAGTACTTTGGCCATCTAATGAGAAGAAAAGACTCCCTGGAAAAGACCCTGATGTTGGGAAAGTGTGATGGCAAGAGGAGAAGGGAACGACCAAGGATGAGATGGCTGGGCAGTGTCTGCGAAGCAACCAACATGAATTTGACACATCTCCGGGAGGCAGTAGAAGATAGGAGGGCCTGGCGTGCTCTGGTCCATGGGGTCACAAAGAGTCGGACACGACTAAACGACTAAACGAAACGAACGAAATCTTGAGACTACAAGCACATGGAACAGAGTGGTGAGGGCCCCCACATCAAGATAGGAATGCAGCTGGGGAATCCGCTGAAGATGGAAATAGGTGGCACAGACCAATGCCGCTACCTGGGTCTCCATGGTAAGTGCCAGGTCAAGATGGACCCCCCTAGACTGCGAATTGAATTCTTTGTGGTGAGATTCACCCCCCAAAAAGAGGGAGTTCCCCAAACCATGGACATCAAGGCTACCCATCCTCAGGACCTCCATCTTGTCTGACTTCAGTCTCAGAACATTCACTTGCATCCATTTCAATATGGTCACCAGACAGCACTGAAGGGATGAAAGGGCATTCACTGTTGTTGGAGAAAAGGAGATGTAGAGCTGGGTGTCATCAGCATACTGATGACACGAAGCCCCACACCCCCTGATGACCTGACCCAGCAGCCTAATGTAGATATTAAACAGCATTGGGGAGATAACTGAGCCCTGTGGAACCCCACAAATAAGATTCCACGGAGCCGATACACTCTCCCCAAAATGTACTCTCTAGGGACATTCCTCCAAGAAGGATCAGAGCCAGGCTAGCACCAGACCACCGATTCCCAGCTTAGAGAGCCTCCCCAGAAGGATGCCATGGTTGATGGTATTGAAGGTGGCTGAGCTATCAAGAAGAACCAACAGAGACAAGTTCAAGCTCAAGGCAAAAAGAAATGCAAACTGAAATAACAAAGACTTTTTATAAACAGTGAGGCCACTTATTAATGGAGAAGACTTTATAAAGTGCTCTAATTTGTGTTTCAAATCAGGCAATGGAACACTTCAGTGTTATCCCTGAAAGAGCATTGCATAGCAGGTTTCTCATGAGGTTTAAACTGATAGGATGTTAATAGTCACATTTTTGTTTGTTCTTGCTAAACAAAGTACTATCACTGCACTCATTTGATTCAAGTCTTTTTTGGGTTGTGCATGGGCGAGCAGCATTGCTAAGTGACTGAGTAGCTGCTAATACAGATGCAACAAATTTTAGCTATTGAGTAAAATGATATGAATTTAGGTCAGTACTTGACAACAAAAATAATATAATTAGCAAGGGGTTCTCATCTTCTATTTAAATGTTTTTTAAAAAATTTCAAAGCCAATTAATATACCAATAATAGAATATCTTGGATTCCAACAGCTGGTATGAATACCTAGCTGCTAAACATGTAGTTAGTTATCTAATGCTTAATGAAAACAGCCAGTTTTTATTTTAAAAGGTTAGCAGTTCCAAAGTGTTACGTTTAGCCAGGTAACTGCCAGCAATGTGCTTGTCCAAACCGAGGAGCTGAATAGCTGAGCAAGTCCATCAGGGAAGGCAGCAGAAGAACCCAAATCAAAATCTTGAAGCCAGAAGGCAGCCAGTTACAGGAGAGTCAGCAACAGAGATAGTCAACAAAATGAACTTGCTTAAGGAATACAAAGCAAAAATCTGGAACTGGGATGTGTGTATTTTGTGCCGTCAAATCAGAACTGTAATCATCCTAATAGGGCTTTCAATGTAAGTGAGATATTTAAGGAGAGGTTTTACAATTGCCCCCCCCCCCCATTCCAGTGAGTTCCCCTGGCCAAGTGGAGATTCAAACATTTGGATGAAGACAATCAGGGAATAAGAAAAATGTCATGGCATAACTAGGAAAGGGTCCTCTCTGAAACTCTGAGGAGCCAGAGTTAACAATACTGAGCTAGATGGACCAATCCAACTTGGTATAAGGCAGTTTCCTATGTTCCCCTTTCCTCCTTTTTTCATATATGTGTATGTATGTGTACATTATGCACACCCCTATCAATTTCCTGAAGCTGCTTATATCTGACTGATGTATTAGCCAGGGAGAGATTTCTTGTATCTTGCTTCTAGTGTTCCTTGACAGCCCTTACTTTATATGTTTTTAACATATGGTTTTATATGGGAGGAATTTAGCAAGACACCCAACTTCCGGAAATAAAACCTTGACTAGCAGCATGATTTCATTCCTTCAGCTACTGTCAGACAAACTTATAACATGTTTTTTTTTTTTTTTTTTTTTTTTTTTACTAAAAAGCTGGTAGTTTTCCTGTTCATCAACACGCACTTATCAGTTTATAATACTAGAAATTCTGATTCATTTTTCATTTTCAGGTTGCGATTCTAGGCACACCTATGTGAAACTTCACACTTGTAAGTCTTTCCTTCGAATGATATGCTTCACACTAAAATGTTAAACTGATGAGGAAAAATGAATTTTGTATGAGATGACGAAGGCCACTAACCTTCATCGCTATCATCATTTGGAGGAAGGTCTGACACTGAATGGCACATTACATATTTTACATGCAAGAAGTCCAAGGTTCATTGCATGTCACCTCTGAAGAGCTGAACATAGCTATTGATGACAGGAAACTTCAGAGCTCACTCATTCCTAGGGTCACCATGACTTGGAATGACTTTGGGACTACATTTCAGGAGAGGTAAGGCATTGGGAAGGCCAAAGCACAGTGAGTGAGGCCCAGTTTAATATTTCATAATGTGCATATTCCACCATCAAGTTTAGAAAATCCATTCAATCTTCCACATCTCTGTTCAGGAATAAATCTATCACAGCTGAATTTCATACTACCGTTTCTGAGCTGCCACACATCACTCAATTCCAAGCAATGGTTTTGGGGCCTTAAAACAGCCTTTTATCTCCTATTACTGATCAAAGATAATGACAGAAGCAGCTTGGGACCATAGGGAAATCCTACTGAGCCACAGCTTTCCCATGCCTTACAGTATATAACAGGGATAGAACATGCACAGAATATATACATTTCTCCAAACATCAGCGCATATCATAGATGGCAGCTAATCATCAAGTATAATAGGCTCCTAAGCTAGCTCTTCCCTGAAGATTTTATTTGATAGAATATGAAGGATACAAATTCTTTCATAAGTAAAGAATAAATAAATTATTATTCACTATGGATATGAAATATTTACACTGTACCGACTGCAAATTTTCCTGTCTAGATATTTCACATCACAATATGCAAGGACAATTTCCTTCAAGCCATTTTAGCCTATTCTCAAAAGCCAACCACCTCTTCCTTTTCTATTAAACTGGAGGAAGCTTAGTCTTTGATTTAAATGAAGTCTAATCTTTGTTCTGTATGATACCATTGTTGTCTACCAGCCTGAAATTCTCGGAATAATTATAAAATACAGCCGAATGTTAGACTCTGTTTTCAGATATAAGCAAAATCGAACAAAGCAGCACAATATCACCAACTTCTGCCAAGCCTCCACCATAATGGAGAGGAGATGAGAGGAATCTTTAGGGACTTTTGGAGTATATCAAGTTTTAAAATACTAATGGGGATAGCTGCATCTATTTATAGGCTTCACCTTTGTTGGAAGCATCCAGGATCAACAACATCACACCTTCGCACAATATTACATTTTGAATAAAGCTCAAGTATCATTATGCAAATGTGGTATTATGACAGGATGATCAGGAGATGCTTCAGATTCAGAGGACCCATCTAAACAAAAAATAGGTTTAGTTATCCAAAATCAAAGCAAGACTCTGTGAAGCCAAATTGAGCCCATATCCAAACACTTCTGGAGATATATTAAAATAGAGAGACATAATGATTAGAGATGGACACAAACCTGAAAAATTGTGGTTCATGGTGGTTTCAATTTGTGGTTATCTACAAACCAACACCAACATGGTGGCGCTGTGGGCTAAACCACAGAAGCCTGTGCTGCAGGGTCAGAAGACCAAGCAGTCGTAAGATCGAATCCACGTAACGGAGTGAGCTCCCATCGCTTGTCCCAGCTCCCGCCAACCTAGCGGTTCGAAAGCATGCAAATGCAAGTAGATAAATAGGTACCACCTCGGTGGGAAGGTAACGGCGTTCCGTGTCTAAGTTGCACTGGCCATGTGACCACGGAAGATTGTCTTCGGACAAAAACGCTGGCTCTATGGCTTCGAAACGGGGATGAGCACCGCCCCCTAGAGTCGAACACGACTGGACAAAAATTGTCAAGGGGAACCTTTACCTTTACCTTACAAATCAACATGAACCAACTGGAACACAGAACCAGTTTATGGTTTGGTTTTTGGTTGGTGCTGTTATAGTTGTGCCACCTTGACTGCTGTCATGCCTTTACTTTACTTACTTTTAATTTATTTAGACTTATACCCCGCCCCTCTAGACAAAGTCTACTCGGGGCGGCTTACAAAAAAATGATAAAATACAATAGAATAATATAGTTACTAAAACCTAATAATGCAACCAACTAACTAGTGTATATATACATTATCAAGACAGGAAATTAAAGAAACAAAACAGTTAATTGACTGGAGGGAAGGCCTGCCTAAAGAGCCACGTTTTTAAATGCTGCCACTGTCACCATCTCACCTATGTTTCTGCCACTGCTGCCACCATGTCACTGCCGTCACCACCATCGTGCTGCCTCTGTCATGCTGCCACTGCCACATCACTGAAGACAGTGATGCAAAGATTTGCCTTGTAAGAGGAGGAGAGGTGGCAAAAGAGATACCTTGGGCATCATGTTGGCTTTAGGCCAGACTTAGGTCAGTTAAAAAAAAAATCTCACTTGTCTAGAGTACAACATCCAGAAGGTCTAATGCTGCTAGAAATGCTGCTTAAAGAGTACCAAAAAGAAGAGTTTCTATGGAATGTCACATTTTCAGCTTTAATTGTGCCTTCAGGAATTTGATATGCCCGCCTATTCTGTGTGCTTTAATATTTTCCATGATTTTATAGGAGCTATTTTTCTTTCAATAAAAAGTTGCAGGCTGTTCTTTCTTTTTCAAATATTTCAATTAACTAATGCTTAATGAATGCACAATGAATAACCACCATCTTTGCCTCAAAAAGTAGCAATAGATTTTTTTAATCTTACTGATTACTAGATAAATGAAACAAAGTATTCAAATGAATACTACACTGAAAACTTCAGAGAAATGTTCCTTAGGGAATGCAGTAGCATCAGGTGTTAAATTCACTTTGATTTTCTAGGTAGCCACTCAACCTTTGGACGGCAGAAGGAATGGTGGAGCAGCAAAAGTGATGATGATTCAGCCAGAAGATATGGATGTGTTTTGAGGGAGGAGGGGGTCTTAAGTTGCCTAATGCCCTGATGATGCACAGCAGAACAAAAAGCAACAAAAAGAGAAGAAAAACAGTGAAATGTTGGACTCTCCTTTTGATAATAGTTATATACATTTTTACTTTCCAATAGGAAGACATAGCACTGGCAGCGAAAAGGAATGGGCACACCTGGACCTGTCTTGAGAAACTGGTACCTAGGGACAACATATCTGGACCTAACTTGTGCCAAATGCCTCTGAGATTCTCTATCCTTTGCATACAAGAGTTGAGAGCTAACAGTAAAGAGTAATCTATCTTATCATTTCGCTGAAGGTAAATGAATATGTGTGTTCTTCATAAATCCCATCCCTACCCCTGCACTTTGACAAGAATGAACTTTTGCAATTTGGTACATAGGATTTGTTGTTGTTGTTGTTGTTGTTTGTTGTTGTTGTTGTGGTTGTTGTTGTTGTTGTTTTTGCTCCTGGCCTTAAAAATCAACATAGTTTTTCCTTGAGGAAGTCATTACAGCTTAGGCAGAATTACCTGGCAGGACTGTTGTGTATTTAATAGCCTGGCACCCAACCTCTTTCCTTGTATACATATGTATTATGCACCAGAGTTCCAAGTCATCTGAAGCTACAAGGGGTTCTTTGGCAAGGAAGAAAAAGCTTTTTTAAAAAAAAGCCTTAGTAAGTACATTTTTAATTACGTGGAGATTCTTTTGTAAGCCAGATTTGCATGTGTGTGAAAAAGAGAAGGCAAGAAAAAAAATACTCAACAAGAAGTAACTGGGGATGACTATAAACATTATTTATTTATTTTTAAATATTTTAACCCATCTTTCTCCTTAAAAAGGACCCGAGGTCGCTTACAACAATTAAAAGAGAGTAAAAGTGATGTATGATACTAAGAGGGTTGAAGACCACAATACCAAAAAACACAAGCAACACCAAATGCAGTAAAGTACAACAATCCATTTTAAACAACCCACCCAGAAGCCATTCACTCAGGGAAAGCTTGCCTGCTGGGAAATACAACATTTCTGGACTGCAGGTCAAAGAATTCCACACCCACCATGGCCACTGGCCATTTCGGATGGAAGATGTTGGGAATTGTATTTCAACAAGTACTTTTTCCAAGTGTTGGAATCAGAAAAACAAGAGACATGAAGACTCTTCTGCTCCCATAATGACATGCACAGCCTAATATTGCCAGATGATTTGATACATCTATCAACATGAATACCGGCTCAAGGCTGAAAATATCTAAAAGCTGCTGCATATTTGGTAGACTTGTGTTAGCAAGGCGGGGAAACACTCAAGATAGTCTGAACCAAGATATTCTAGTAGCATTTCATTATTAATCCATGGGATATTGTCTTTTAATGGAGTACAATACTAGGCTTAAGTAAGGAGCACAGATTAAAAACAAACTGGTGAACTTTTATTGAATACACTGGTGCTTGATTGGTAGACGCTGGTAAACATTCATTCATCTGTTTGCATTCCACTATTTCACTATTGTTACCCAAAGTGATTCACAATAAAATGCAAATACACTAGCTTAACTCAGCAATTTAATGTCAACATGAGAGAGATTAAAGTTTAAGACAGATATAAAGATACACTGCAGACATAGCCAAATAGATAACAATTCCAGAACAGGAAATTCATCAGAATTTGTCTAAGAATATTTAGTAGTCAGCCACTTTTCCCAGACACATGGTAGCTTTCTTTTGACCTCTTAACTGGGCTTCCTCTCTCAGTTCCTTATCATCTCTCACTTGCAGAAGTCAACATTTCCAATCCTCTTTCAAGCCACAGAGCTAAGTCCCACTGTCTCTTGAAGACAACAGGTGGGTGGAGAAAGCCAGGGGGAGACAGTTCAATCCCTTGATATCCATCTCTTCAACAATATTTTT
The DNA here is from genome assembly GCF_051106095.1 of Pogona vitticeps. NCBI lineage: Eukaryota > Metazoa > Chordata > Lepidosauria > Squamata > Agamidae > Pogona > Pogona vitticeps. Next base: position 37,411,262 of record NC_135787.1, read on the forward strand.
TTTTTCCTGCACACACTCTGAAGAGTGGTGGGGTTGGGCAGGCTAGGTAGAAAACGCTTTGCCTCTTAATGTCACTTTTTCACTCAGCATCTTCTATTTTCTATAATCTAACAGACAGAGAGTCATATCAACTATGAGATCTAGTGAATTATTATAGTATGTTTCAGTTGTTTTGTTTTAAACGATTTTAAAAAACTTTTTACGAACCGTTGGACTTTCGCTACAGATAAATGTTGTGTAGTCAAATCCTACCGAATTATCTGTTTTTCATTCAAAGCATTGACACCTCATTCTTCATTCAGTTGGAAAAGCTTATATTCAGGGCAGAACTAAGACATTTCACTGGCCAAGGCAAAGGACATGCAGTGGTGCCTCAACTTACAAATGTCTCTACTTACAAACTTTTTGACTTATGAACGGCTCCGCTTGCAAAATTTTGCTTCGACTTCCGAGTAGAGCTTCCACTTATGAACACAAAAAGGCAGGGGGGAAAGGCAGGAAATTCAAATTCATAGAGGCACTGGCCAGAGAAGCTGAGAACCAGGCGGCAGGAGAGAAAGGGAGCCTCAAAGGCTGGCCGAAGTGAATGGAACCATTCGCCCGCCCTCCATCTCCTGTTCCTCCAGAGCCACAGCCTTCCCTCAGGCAGCAGCGTTCACCCAGCTGGGAAGCGCTCGCCCACCACCTCGGTCCAGAAGTGAACGGGACCATTCACCCGCCTGCTGCCTCCTGCCAAGATTTTAAACTAATTAAAACAAACATTTCAAAATTCAGAGCAGTGTAACTACTACCAAGGTGACCTGCAGTCACTGCATCTTCTGTTGCTTATGTAACATGAATGACTCCACCCTAGTTATAAGCATCACATCAGTGCTGGAGGTGATCTTTGTTCCCCACAGCCTGCACACAACTGAAACAGATACTATCTGCACACTGTCAACAAAGCTATCAGTACTGTGGTGTGAATGAGGGTATCAGTGAAATCCCAAAAGTTTTGTTACACTGGGTTCTTTGTAAACCAGCAAACCAGAGCTGGGACAGCTGCATGACAGTAGCGTGTGGATCATGGATAATTTTTACTCCTGTTGATATCAGCATGCCTTCTCACACATGCTTCCCCCCTTCCCACTTCCCATTCACACACTTGCCACTCTCATATACACTATAGCAGTGTTTCCCACCCTGGGGGTTGTGACCCTCAATGGGCTTGCAATTTTTATTTTTGGAGGGGGGTCGTTGGTCACCTTATATTTATTTATTATTTATTTATTTATTTATTTTATTTCTATCCCGCCTATCTGATCATATTAGACCACTCTAGGCGGCTTACAGTAAAAACAACAATGTAATTTTAAAACTTTACAGCAGAAACTAAAATAAAAAAAAAATAATAATAAAGAACAGAATAAGAAAAAAGATCGTCAAGGGTTTTCTGTTGGGAAGGCCCGCCTATACATCAATGTTTTTAGTTGTTTCTTAAAACTGCCCAGCGAGGGAGCCGCGCGAATCTCAGGGGGCAAGTTGTTCCAAAGGCGAGGAGCCACCGCCGAGAAGGCCCGGATTCTGGTCTTTTCCTTTCGGGCCTCTCTCGGCGTTAGGCTCCTCAGCCTTATCTCCTGGCTCGCGCGAGTGACACGGGTAGATCTAGATGGGAGAAGGCGTTCCGCCAAGTATCGAGGTCCTAAACCGTTTAGGGCTTTGTAAGTAAGCGTTAACACTTTGAAATCAATGCGGAATCGGATTGGCAGCCAATGCAATGCGGCCAGAGTGGGGGAGATATGTTGGTATCTTCTCAGCCCACTGAGTAGTCTGGCCGCCGCATTCTGCACCACCTGTAGTTTCCGCAGCAATCTCAAAGGTAGCCCCACGTAGAGCGCATTACAGTGGTCTAATCTCGAGACTACAAGCGCATGCACCAGAGTGGTGAGAGACCCCACATCAAGGTAGGGCCGCAGCTGGGCTATCCGCCTGAGATGGAAAAAAGCGGAACGGACCACGGACGCCACCTGGGTCTCCATGGTGAGCGCCGGGTCAAGATGGACACCCAAGCTACGGACCCCATCCCTGGCGGGCAGGGTCACCCCCCCAAAAATGAGGGAGTTTCCCATGTCCCCAGGTGTGGGGGCGCCCACCCTCAGTACCTCTGTCTTGTCCGGGTTCAGCCTCAGCCCGTTCTCCTGCATCCATTCCTGTACAGCCTCCAGGCAACGCTGAAGGGACAGAACGGCATCTCCTGCAGTTGGAAAAAAGGAGATGTAGAGCTGTGTGTCATCCGCATATTGATGGCACTGCGCTCCACACCTCCTGATGACCCCTCCCAGCGGCCTCATGTAGATATTAAACAGCATTGGGGAGATGATCGACCCCTGTGGGACCCCACAATTAAGGCACCACGGGGCCGAAATATTCTCCCCAAGCTGTACTCTCTGGGGACGGTCCTCCAAGAAGGAACGGAGCCAAGCAAAGGCCCGGCCACCTATCCCCAACTCGGCGAGCCTCCCCAGGAGGATACCATGGTCAATGGTATCAAAGGCCGCTGAGATATCGAGGAGTACCAACAGAGACACTTTGCCCCTGTCGGCCTCCCTCAATAAGTCATCACACAGGGCGACCAATGCCGTTTCTGTCCCATGGCGCGGCCTGAAGCCCGACTGGAATGGATCCAGGGCATCTGTTTCATCCAGGAACGCCTGGAGCTGATCGGCCACCACCCTCTCGACTACCTTGCTTAAGAAAGAAACATTGGCGACGGGCCTATAGTTGCCAATTTCGTCCGCCGCCAAACTGGGTTTCTTTCTTATGGGCCTAATGAGTGTTTCCTTGAGGGCAGAGGGAAATCTACCCTCAAGGAAAGACCCATTAATTATTACAGTAGCCCATTCCGTTGTTGAGGGCCTGGCTGCCTTGATTAGCCAGGCCGGGCAGGGGTCCAAAGAGGAGGTGGTGGCACGACAGCGATCAAGCGTCCTGGCCACAGTGTCGGGCGATACGGGCTGAAAAGAGTCAAAAGACACCGGGCAAGACGGAGCGCTGGACATCCCAACTTGACTCACTGTATTCAAAAAAGGAGCGAGATCCCGGCGGATGGCCTCCACTTTGGATTTAAAAAATGCTGCAAATTGGTCCGGGGTAAGACTAGGGGGAGGCCTATCTCCCGGGCCAACTCCGGATAGGTCACGTACTATACGGAATAGTTCCGCCTGCTGGTTGGATGCCTCACTTATCCGGTTAGTGAGGTAAGTTCTACTGGCAGCCTTTACCTTAGACTGGTAAAGGTTAGTTGCGACCTTAACAGCTATACGATTGAAAACCGTCGGGTCCTTTCTCCATTTGCGCTCCAGCCGTCTCCTGACCCGCTTCGACACCCGAAGATCCTGGTTAAACCAGGGCGCCGGGCGATCTCTGCGGCGGAGAGGGCGTTTAGGTGCGATCGTGTCAATGGCATTAGTCGCGGCGGTGAGCCAGCCATCAACCAGGGTCTCGACAGGAGCGCCAGCCAGGTCAGCCGTAACCCCTCTCATGGCATCCTGGAATCCAATCGGATCCAGTAGCCTTCGAGGGCGGACCATGACAATAGATCCCTGCTCCCTGCGAGGGGGGAGGGCCATCTTGAGGAAGCATTTTATTAGGTGGTGATCCGACCATGACAAGGGGACCGACTCAAGGTCAGTCACCATCGGTCCACTCTCACTCCCATTGGTGGAAAAAACCAAATCTAATGTATGGCCGCCCACGTGCGTAGGGCCGTTGACATGTTGGGACATGTTCAAGAAGGCCATGGTCTCCAAGAACTCAAGAGCTGGTCCAGCGGGCTCTGCCCCCGCATGCACGTTGAAGTCCCCCAAGACCAATAATCTCGGGGAGCCCAGCAGTGCCGCGGAGACAAAGTCCACCAGCTCCGGTAGGGAAGTGGCTGGGTCGCGGGGAGCACGGTAACCCAGCAAGATCCCAATACCGTCCCTGGCCCCGATCCACACGTGGAGAGCCTCAAGACCTGGTTTTACCACCGAGGAGCGCCTAATTACTTCCAGGTTGGATTTATAAACGATGGCAACTCCCCCCCCCCGACCCTCTAGTCTGCCCTGGTGTTGGACAGCATAACCGGGCGGGCAGATGAGAGCTAGAGGGGGACCCCCCTCTCCGCCAATCCATGTTTCGGTTATGCAGGCCAGGTCTGCATCTTCCTCCAGAATAAGATCATAAATTAGCTGGGTTTTGTTAGATACAGACCTGGCGTTCAACAACACCAGGCGTAGAGTAGAGGGTTGGCTGGTCTGACTACCTCGGCACTGGAGGTTGGTCTCCATCTCAGAACAAGGAACAGCCTTTAAACATCTGTCCCTTGTTCTTCTAACACGAGTAGGGAAGGAGCCAACGCCATGTCGCCCTCTACCCGTGATGACAGAGATGTTTTGTGGCCCCCCGCTGGGAAGCCGGGCCCTCCAATCCATGACGAGAAGGAAAAATAGAAAGAAAAATAAAAAAGAACTAATAACTTAATATAATTAAAGAGAAAAAAGAATTATACAATACAACAATAAACTCAATACATCAATGAAACATGTAAACAACAGTATCAAACTTAATAATAATTAAGATAAGTAATCAAAAATAATAAACAATAAAGACAAAAATAATAATAACAAAACAAAATAAAATAATAAAAATATTAATCACAAACTAAATAATTAACCCCCACAAATAATAACTGGGAAAAACATTAATAACAATGAAACAATTACAATAGGCATCAATTATAATTATATCCAAATTAGAGAAATTCAATAAAATTCAAATTATACAGTTTAAATAAATATAATATTGAAATTTAAAATATGCATTTACTTCAAATGGATTAAACAAAAAATAGAATGGGGCAAGCTAATAACCATAAACGAAGTAAAACAAAATAAGACAAAAAGCAACAAAATTAATATAGTGAAAAAGCAGAGAAAATAAACCCAAGCTTCTCCCCCCATATAATTAGTCCTGTCTTGCAGCACCCTAACAGCAGGTCTTATTTTCCTCAGAGTGGTTGTTGGGTATGAGTTCAAATTCATGGGGGCAATAACCCCCACCCAGACAGTCAGAGGTAGAGCTTGATATAGCATTGCAAGGAGGGAGAACAGGAAGAGAGCCACTGAAGACATGATACCTGTGCTGGCTCTCTCGGCATTATAGGGTCAAAAGGGAATTCCCCATTCAACCTTTCAGGGTCTGCTGCTGTAAACTGGGCTTCTCTGGCCATAAATAATAGGAAAGAGTTACAGTTCCATCTGGCTCTCCAAGAGGCCCTGAGAGAGAACACAGCCAGCCGGTATCAGATTTCACAGGCTTCAGTTAGTCTCTCAGTCTGTCAGATTCCTAAGCACAGGCTCATCCAACTCCTTCCAACGGCGTCCACGGCCTACAGGGCTCTAGCTCTCGAACCGGCAGGCTCTTCTGGACCCTTCCACGCTGGGCCTTAGTCTCCCAAGGCCCCCAGCGCCAGGCCCACCAAGCACGATGGCCTTCCAAGGGCTTAAGCTCTTCCAGCCCCCTCAGAACGAAAGGCAAGCTCTTCCAACCCCCGCAGCCACAGCACAAACTCCCGGGACGCCAAACTCTGCCTCGCTGACAAGCCAGGCCAAGGTCAGGTCTTCCCCTCCGCCTCCTCCAGCTCTCTCGGCAACCTCCGAGCAGTCCCAGCAAGGCAGGAACCAGAAGAGAAGCTCAGGAACCAGGAGAGAAACTCAGAAAACAGAAAGAGATTATAAGCTAAAAATAAACTGAGTTTGCTAAATGATGTAAAAATAAGATAGGTGAAGTGAAAATAAAATGAGTGAAGCAAAAAGCAACCAAAAAGAGAAAAGGGAAAGAAAAGACTAGGCCGAAGTGGTAGAGAGAAAACACTCCTACCAGCTATCGGCGGCCATCTTGGAAAAAAAAAAAATGTGTTATATGTGTTGTAGCCCTCATTAAATAATTTCAATAATTTCTTCCTTGACCTTTTGGATCTGGATATTAAAGTTAATGTGAGAAACAGGCCCTATAGGGGAGAAAGATGCCTCTGATTTCTGAGAAGGGATGACTTTACCCTGTTAAAAATGCCTTTTTATGGAAACATAGTAATGGAGTCCCAGGTTACTCGGCTATTATAAAAGGGGATTGTGACTCAAAAAATATTGGGAAGGCTTGCTCTATAGGAAGAGTAGAGCCTTTGAAGTTTCAGTTTCAATGTAGCAGAAGCCTTGGGGTTGTGGCTTCTGACCAAACCACATTATTTACCCCTTCTCTTCCCTGACAGCTAACATTTACTCAAAAAGAGAGAAGGAAAGAGACAGAGTAATGGGGAAGAAAATCCTTCAATTAGAGATCCAGGAGGTTTTTTTTTTTTCTGACCACATCAAGAGGACTAGGATAAAATTCTGGCTGCGGTCCTGTTTCACCCCCTATAATTATAATTCCTCCTTTAGCCTTACACAGTTTGTATCTAAACAGAATAAGATAGTTGTTGTAGGTTTTTCAGGCTGTTTGGCCATGTTCTTAAGGTTTTTCTTCCTAATGTTTTGCCAGTCTCTGTGGCCGGCATCTTCAGAGGACAGGAATCAGAACTCCACAGAGAACTCCTGTCCTCTGAAGATGCCGGCCACAGAAGAAGATGACAACAGTCATCGGATCCACGTCGTGAAAGCCTTTGAGACTACACAGAATAAGATAGAATTTAATCTTTTAATCTGTCTTGCTGAAGCCTTTTGTTCTGTGGGGGGGGGGGGGGTTGCTTGTTCTCTCTCTTATCACATGGGCCAAGAGGGAGGGCCTACTTGTTTTAACTGGGAAGTTTCTGGACCTTGCCTTCATTTCCTTAGGAGGTTTAGGCCTGGATGAAGCTCAGGTGCGTTCTCTTTGGATGTCTTGCTGAAGCCTTTTGTTCTGTGGGGGGGGGGGGTTGCTTGTTCTCTCTCTTATCACATGGGCCAAGAGGGAGGGCCTACTTGTTTTAACTGGGAAGTTTCTGGACCTTGCCTTCATTTCCTTGGGAGGTTTAGGCCTGGATGAAGCTCAGGTGCGTTCTCTTTGGATGTCTTGCTGAAGCCTTTTGTTCTGTGGGGGGGTTGCTTGTTCTCTCTCTTATCACATGGGCCAAGAGGGAGGGCCTACTTGTTTTAACTGGGAAGTTTCTGGACCTTGCCTTCATTTCCTTAGGAGGTTTAGGCCTGGATGAAGCTCAGGTGCGTTCTCTTTGGATGTCTTGCTGAAGCCTTTTGTTCTGTGGGGGGGGGGTTGCTTGTTCTCTCTCTTATCACATGGGCCAAGAGGGAGGGCCTACTTGTTTTAACTGGGAAGTTTCTGGACCTTGCCTTCATTTCCTTAGGAGGTTTAGGCCTGGATGAAGCTCAGGTGCGTTCTCTTTGGATGTCTTGCTGAAGCCTTTTGTTCTGTGGGGGGGGTTGCTTGTTCTCTCTCTTATCACATGGGCCAAGAGGGAGGGCCTACTTGTTTTAACTGGGAAGTTTCTGGACCTTGCCTTCATTTCCTTAGGAGGTTTAGGCCTGGATGAAGCTCAGGTGCGTTCTCTTTGGATGTCTTGCTGAAGCCTTTTGTTCTGGGGGGGGGGGTTGCTTGTTCTCTCTCTTATCACATGGGCCAAGAGGGAGGGCCTACCTGTTTTAACTGGGAAGTTTCTGGACCTTGCCTTCATTTCCTTAGGAGGTTTAGGCCTGGATGAAGCTCAGGTGCGTTCTCTTTGGATGTCTTGCTGAAGCCTTTTGTTCTGTGGGGGGGGGGTTGCTTGTTCTCTCTCTTATCACATGGGCCAAGAGGGAGGGCCTACTTGTTTTAACTGGGAAGTTTCTGGACCTTGCCTTCATTTCCTTAGGAGGTTTAGGCCTGGATGAAGCTCAGGTGCGTTCTCTTTGGATGTCTTGCTGAAGCCTTTTGTTCTGTGGGGGGGGGTTGCTTGTTCTCTCTCTTATCACATGGGCCAAGAGGGAGGGCCTACTTGTTTTAACTGGGAAGTTTCTGGACCTTGCCTTCATTTCCTTAGGAGGTTTAGGCCTGGATGAAGCTCAGGTGCGTTCTCTTTGGATGTCTTGCTGAAGCCTTTTGTTCTGTGGGGGGGGGTTGCTTGTTCTCTCTCTTATCACATGGGCCAAGAGGGAGGGCCTACTTGTTTTAACTGGGAAGTTTCTGGACCTTGCCTTCATTTCCTTAGGAGGTTTAGGCCTGGATGAAGCTCAGGTGCGTTCTCTTTGGATGTCTTGCTGAAGCCTTTGTTTCCTGGACCGCGCGCCTAACGGTGCGCGAAATTCTCAAATACTCTCTCTATCTCCAATCCTAATATGGTAAATAGAAATCACCTGAGCAAAGGCAGAGTCTCAGCTCTAAAGGAGGATGAGCAGGAGAGTGTGTCTAACGGCATGTGAAACTCTCTAATCCTACTTTTTACCCAAATTTGGTAAATAGGAAAACCAACTAACATCTCGTACACCTGGGGGGAGTATACTTTTAAAGGTCAGATCATACTTCCACACTATTAGAGATCAGGCCGGGTAGGTGGGGCTCGTCAGCCCTGGAAGGCAGCCCATCTAGGAGAAGGACCACTCCGAATTTAAACCTCCACTGCCTTGTGGCTATATCCACTTATGGAAAGGGCTTCAGGAGATAACCTCGAGGCAAAATCCAGAGCTGGAGTCCCGCAGGCACTTTGTGTCACTCTGCCAACTCCTGCGACGTTCCTGGAACCAGTTGTATTGGCTCTTGCCTCTCCACTGGACCATTTCAGTGACGTGGAGAGGGGGGATTTGCTGCTTGGGTAACAGCCTATCCTCCATATCATTTTACCCAGGCTTCGTGCTCTGGAGAGGACACTCCAGCTTCGCATACAGCGTCGAAACAACACGGGAAGTAGCAGTTACCGGTTATAAGTCTTTGCTCAATTGGCGTAGAGCAGGACGCCAGGGGCTACTTCTGATGGTGGGAGAGGTCATTGCACCTCACTAGGTAGATACCGCCCGCCTTAAGCTGGGCAGCCCCCAGCCAGTAAGGTTCTACCTCGCCACGGTCTGTTAACTTCACGGGGTGTGTGGGGTTTAGGGTCAAACCCGACAAGCAGATCGATAACCGTGCACCATGCAACAATCGTAAGAAAATTTCTGCCCTAAAGCTGGGCACCTGGAATGTACGGACAATGACCCCTGGCTTTCCTGACTACGGCTTTCCTAACGACCTGCAAGAAATAGACGATGTGCGCAAGACCGCTGTCATTGACATGGAACTGAGTAGACTGCAGATGGACATGGTTGCCTTACGAGAGACAAGACTGCCAGACTCAGGATCTGTCAAAGAAAAAAACTTCTCATTCTTCTGGCAGGGAAAACCATCAAATGAGACCAGGGAATATGGTGTCGGCTTTGCAGTCAGAAATACTCTTCTGAGATGCATTGTTCCACCTACTGTGGGGAGTGAAAGAATCCTGTCTCTGCAGCTCCACTCATCAGCAGGACCAATAACCCTCATCAGCGCATATGCACCAACACTGTCATCCACTCCAGAAGTGAAAGACAAATTCTATGACGATCTGGCAGATACTATCCAAAAAGTCCCTGAAAGAGAGGCACTGTTCATTCTTGGAGACTTTAACGCTAGAGTTGGTGCCGATCATAATTCTTGGCCCACTTGTCTAGGCTGTTTTGGCATTGGAAAGATTAATGAAAATGGCCAACGCTTGCTGGAGTTTTGCTGCTATCATGGTCTTTGTGTCAGCAACACATTCTTTAACACGAAGCCGCAACACAGAGTTTCCTGGAGGCATCCAAGATCCAAGCATTGGCATCAGCTCGATCTAATCCTCACTAGACGTTCCAGCCTTCCTAGTATTACGATCACACGCAGTTACCAGAGTGCTGATTGTGATACTGATCACTCCCTGGTGTGTAGTAGAGTAAAACTACGAACAAAGAGAGTATATCACACGAAAAAGGAAGGAAGACCACGTATTGACATCAGCAAGACGTGCAATCAAAGAAAAGTGAAGGAATTTGCCCAAGCACTTGAGGAAGTCCTTCCAGGTCCGGCTAATGCAAATGCACCTGAACGATGGGAACACTTCAAGAACACTGTCTATAACACCGCCTTGTCCACCTTTGGCAAGAAGACCAAAAAGATGGCTGACTGGTTCGAAGCCCATTCAGAGGAGTTAATGCCAGCCATCGAGGATAAGAGAAGAGCTCTAGCAGCATACAAAGCCTGTCCTAGCGAGTACAACTTGCAAGCTCTTCGAGCTGCTCGCAGTCAAGTCCAACAGGCTGCCAGGAGATGCTCCAACGATTATTGGCTCCAGCTCTGCTCTCAGATACAGTTAGCAGCGGACACAGGTAACATCAAAGGAATGTATGACGGTATCAAGCAGGCCTTAGGTCCAATGCAGAAGAAATCTGCTCCCCTGAAGTCTGCTACAGGTGTGCTCATCCAGGACCGAGCACAGCAGATGGAACGCTGGGTGCAGCACTACTCTGAGCTATATTCCAGAGAGAATGTAGTAACCGAAGAAGCATTAAATAATATTGAGTGCCTGCCTGTCTTGGAAGAGCTGGACAGCGAACCAACCCTAGCAGAAATAAAAGCGGCCTTGGACTCCCTCGCCTCCGGTAAGGCACCTGGAAAGGATAACATCCCCGCTGAAGTGCTGAAATGCTGTAGGGAGATCATCACCACCGAACTGCATGAAGTCTTTTGTCTCTGCTGGAGGGAAGGTGGAGTACCACAGGACATGAAGGATGCAAACATTGTCACATTGTACAAGAACAAAGGAGACAGGGGTGACTGCAATAACTACCGTGGCATCTCTCTTCTTAGTGTGGTAGGGAAGCTGCTTGCCCGTGTTGTGCTGAAGAGGCTCCAGGTGCTTGCAGATAGAGTCTATCCAGAATCACAGTGTGGATTTCGAGCTAATAGATCCACCACTGACATGGTATTCTCCCTCAGACAGCTGCAGGAGAAATGTAGGGAACAACAACAGCCACTCTTAGTGGCCTTCATAGACCTTACAAAAGCATTTGATCTGGTTAGCAGGGATGGCCTTTTAAAAATACTTCCCAAGATTGGATGTCCGCCTCGTCTCCTTAACATCATCAGATCTTTCCATGAGGGAATGAAAGGCACTGTAGTTTTTGACGGCTCAACATCAGACCCTTTTGACATCCAAAGTGGAGTGAAACAGGGCTGTGTCCTCGCACCAACACTTTTTGGGATCTTTTTTGCTGTCATGCTGAAGCATGCCTTTGGAGCTGCAACCGAGGGCATCTATCTCCGGACTAGATCAGACGGAAAGCTCTTTAATCTCTCTAGATTGAGAGCGAAGACCAAAGTCCAACTGAAATGCATGCGGGACTTCCTCTTCGCAGATGATGCAGCCATTGTTGCCCACTCTGCTGAAGACCTCCAACAACGCATGAATCATTTCAGCAAGGCCTGCCAAGACTTTGGACTAACAATCAGCCTGAAGAAAACACAAGTCATGGGCCAGGGCGTGGACTCACCTCCCTCTATTACCATCTCCACACAAGAATTGGAGGTTGTTCATGACTTTGTGTACCTCGGCTCAACCATCTCTGACACCCTCTCGCTAGATGTCGAGCTGGATAAACGCATTGGCAAAGCAGCCACCATGTTCTCTAGACTCACAAAGAGAGTATGGCTCAATAAGAAGCTGACAATACATACGAAGATCCAGGTTTATAGAGCCTGTGTTCTAAGCACACTCCTGTACTGCAGTGAGTCCTGGACCCTTTGTGCACGGCAGGAGAGGAAGCTGAACACCTTCCATATGCGTTGCCTCCGACGGATTTTTGGCATCACCTGGCAGGACAAAGTTCCAAACAGAGCAGTCCTAGAACGAGCTGGAATTTTCAGCATGAATACATTACTGAAACAGCGCCGTCTACGTTGGCTTGGGCACGTTGTGAGAATGGCTGATGGTTGGATTCCAAAGGATCTCCTCTATGGAGAATTAGTGCAGGGAAATCGCCCCAGAGGGAGACCACAACTGCGATACAAGGACATCTGCAAGCAAGATCTGAAGGCCTTAGGAATAGACCTCAACAGATGGGAAACCCTGACATCTGAGTGTTCAGCCTGGAGGCAGGCGGTGCATCACGGCCTCTCCCAATTTGAAGAGACCCTTGCCCAGCAGGCCGAGGCAAAGAGGAAGTCACAAAAGCAGCAAAACCAGGGAGCCGGACAGGGGACAAACTGGATTTGTCTTCAGTGTGGAAGGGACTGTCACTCTCGAATTGGCCTTCTCAGCCACACTAGGCACTGTTCCAAGCCCTCCATACAGAGCACACTACCATAGTCTTTCGAGACTGAAGGATGCCTAACTAATCTTTTCACATTAAAAGACATAGTCCAAAATCCTGTTGCTTAGTTAGGTCTGTGAAATTCAAATGCTGTAACTTGTCACTGGCAGTTAATGAATTCCTGCTTGGATTTTGGGGTGTACTTCTGTCAGTTGGCATGATAAACATTCAGCAATCCAAATGAGGATCAATACTGCCAGGAAGAAGCTGCTGCAAGTTATACCATTTCCTTCTGCTGGCATAACTAAGCAACAGGATTTGGGCCAAAATTTGGCAACCTGAGTAGTTTGGCTCTAAGTTCATCTTGAAGAGGCCAAGCTTCCTTCTTCAGCTAAGTTGCACGAGGCACTGCAGTCACCTCAGTCGCATCTTTTGCAGGCTCTGGTCCACTGAAGGCTAGAGGCTAAATGCCTTCCTCTGCATTAACTAGTGGGCTAGCTATCATTGTTCTCTATGGAAATCATTGGAAAGCCAGTCCATAAAACTATGTCAGAACCAAGCCAAAGGGAGGTCTTCCTTAACCTGATGCCTTTCAGTTACATTGGACTACAACATTGGACTACAACGAGTAGACATGGTCTAGAGGGGCGGGGTATACATCTAATAAATAAATAAATAAATAAATAAATAAATAAATAAATAAACTCCCATTGTCTCTTATCATTTGCACTGAGGATGGGGTTCAGTAATGAGTAATATCCTCAGGTCACCAGATTGGAACAGGCTGTTCTGTGGGGCCCTGGGTGCTACTAATGTTGTAGTTAGATAATAGCTGGAATTATACTTAACCCAGATATACGTATATAAGATTTTTAATTGCTTTTTAAAAACACTTTTCACAGAGGTGTCAAACTGTTCTCTTAGTTTTTCTTGGAAGCTTTCATATTTTCAAAACATACTGGGAACAATACAAGTACAATCATAGAAGAACAACTGTAGTGTTTAGCTGGTGTCCATTTTAGACATATGCTAGCTGAGCCATTTTAGCAGCCGGGGAAGAAGTTAGCAGCAAGTCCTTTAAATCAGTGGTCCCCAACCTTGGGCCTCCAGATGTTCTTGGACTACAGCTCCCAGAAGCCTTCACCACCACTTCTGCTGGCCAGGATTTCTGGGAGTTCTCCAAGAACATCTGGAGACCCAAGGTTGGGAACCACTGCTTTAAATGACATACAAGGAGTCCAGCACTAAATGATTCACTCCTTACAGTCCTCCTAGTTAGCATTAAAAATTCACCAATTTGAATAGAAAACTGAATCCCATCACTTGCAATGCATTCTACTCTTAGACAAACCTGTTTCCACATCCCCATTTTTAAAAGAGAAGTTCTAAGATTGTTTTCATGTGGAATCTGATTTCAGCTCTAAGTTTCCTTCTTCATTACTGTATAGTGCTAATCTCATTAAAACATTTTTTAAAAAAATCAGTATAAAATGTGTGTTCTTATTCACATTTCAGGAGATAAGTCTAGTAGGAAGCAAGAGAGGGGAAAAGAGATCAGACATTCCCATACCTTGTGTCACTAGGGACAACATAGAGTGTAGAGTGGTAGAATATACCAGATGGGTGGGATATAAATCGAACAAATAAATAAATAAATAAACATGATGTCCAGCAAAGGTCAGCTTTGTCAGACTACCATACAACTCCTGTGCAAAGCACCATGCTACATTCCACTATCAAAAATTAAATTTAATTTCATTTAAAAAACTTGGAAAGTCACAGAAAAAGATCTGCTATAATTGATATAAGGAAAACGCCATCTGAATGTTGGAGAAAATAGTGATATGATGGGTTGAGGGCATGTAGCTGATGAGTCCTCAATACTCCAATCATACAGTTTCATCAGGTGGGAAATCAAGAAGCTGCAGTCAGGTCAGTAAATATGGATTATATCATTTTTATACCACCCACATCACAATGTCTATTTTCAGAATAATTTATATTCATCAGGCATGATATGATTTCTGGGAGGAAACACTGCTACCTGACATGCAGATCTTATTCACATTTCTTTGATTATTTTAATAGTCACACATATACAATGCCAGGGATCTACGGAAGTAGCCCAGTTTCCAAACACAGGGAGAGTCAGTGAAGCTTTAAGTAGCACAATGTTTCATTGAAGGAGCCTGCTTCAAAACTTCATTTTAAATTATCAGGGGCACATTATCTGGGTACACAACAAGAAGCAATTATTGGTTTAATTAGCCTGCATTCACTACATTGCACTCCTTCTCTTTGTTGGATTGCCAGGCAATTTTGCAAAATTATTAAGCAAGGGAACTATAATTCCACAATGACCTAATCTGCAGTTCCTTCCTATCAGGCTGGAAGAGTTGAAAGTTATTTATGACTGTCCTAAATAGAAGCTAAGCCCATTGGGCAGGAAATACTTTAGATCTTTAAGTATTCTAGATGGCTCCTTATATAGGAAATATCTGCTATATTTGATCATATACACTGCCTGCTTTTTGAAAAGCCTTGCCGTCGACCCCGTGTATTAATTTAGAAGTTTAAAGAAAGTATTGAAGAAATAGTTGCAGTTGTGAAATATCTGATCACATTTGGTGATAAACAACTATACATCCTAGCTTTCTTTCTTCAGGTGGCCCAGTAGATGTTCAGTAAGTGGCCACATTGCTCTCATTTGAACTGTTTGCAAAGAAGTTTGCTGTTGACAATTCTTCCTCTTCAGTCACTTTAACATAAAGGAGGAGGGTGTGCCCTTAGCACTATATGTAAAAAAAAAAGGAAAAAGGAATGTGTGCTTCTTTTATATGGGTTGTTTACAATGTAATTATGCAGGCTACACATTCCACACAAACACACCCGAGCAAGCTAGATACTCAGTTTACCAACCTCAGAAGCATGGAAGGCTGAGTGAACCGCAAGCCAGCTACCTGGGATTGAACCTGGGTAGTGAGCAGAGTTTTGGCTGCAGTATTGCAGTTCAAACTATTGGGCCACAAGGCTTCAGTAAAGGATCTACTAAATCACACCTAGAATATTAGAGCTAATACAGTCGTGCCCCGCTGGACGATTACCCCACTGTACGACGAATCCACATTACGTCAACATTTTTGTGATCGCTTTTGCAATCCCAAAAGATGTTTTAAATGGGCAATTTTCATTCGACGATGATAGGTTCCCTGTTTCGGGAAACAATTTTTTGCTTTACGATGATCAGCAAACAGCTGATTGTTGGGTTTCAAAATGGCCACTGGCTTTCAAAATTGGCCCCCGCTGTTTTCTAGGATGGATTCCTCGCTATACAGGCACTGAAAATGGCCGCCGTATGGAGGATCTTCACTGGATGGTGAGTTTTTCAGCCCATTGGAACACACTGAACAGGTTTTCAATGCATTTCAATGGGATTTTTTCATTTCATTGGACGATGTTTTCGCTCTACAGCAATTTCGCTGGAATGAATTAACATCGTCAAGCAAGGCACCACTGTAGTTATTATCAGTGTCACTGGGGAGAATCAAGGAGTATTTCATATGTTTTATTGGTTGCATAGATATTCTAGTTTTCATCCAGGGAGCTTACTGTGATATAGATGCCTTTCCTTTTCTGCACTCTTTCCTCAGCCTGGACCTCCCAAACACCAAACTCTGCAGTAGATTTTGGATGATATTAAAAAAGCAGATTTTAAGAAAGCTATTTGAATGATATTGTTTGTATTGTCAGACTTTCTGGAATCTGAAAGGAATTGTGAGGAGGCTGCACAGTTGTTGGTTTTTTTTGCTCATTAACTTGGCAGCCCTGATTACTATGATTTTAATATCCAAGAAATATTGGATGTGATCCAATCCAATAAAATGTATTTCCTTTGATTGCATTCTATTTTCTCATGGGCGAGACTAAAGTTCATGCTGAAGGCTGCACTCTTTTGATCTGTGATCGTTCTGAAAACAATACATAATTGAAAACTGGTGGGTGTGTTTGAAATGGATATATGAAATGTCAATTAATTTATTGTTGTTTAGTAACTCAAAAAATGTTCAAACAGTAAAACTCTGTCATTGACATTAACGAGATTTAAAAATAACCAGGCTGGATTTTTCTTGTTCTTTGTAGCAGATCAAAGAGTGTGTATGTGTGTGCGTGGTGTATGCATAGTTCAGCAAAGGATCTTGAGATTAATGGCTGTTATTTATCTCCTTGCCCCTCCTCTCTGATAAATAACTGTTAGATACTGCAATTTGCAGTGCCTCCCCCAGCTCATTCTGAATAAGGGTGAACAGGCTGTACATGCATGCCCTGTGCCCGTTCAGAGAGATGGCCAATCCTTGTCTCTACTGGTATTTATATATATTTGTAAAGAAACCCATCTCTATGTATGGAGAAATGCAAATAACAGCAACCCTGCACCAACCCAAAAGAATTTTGCAAGGTCCTGAGTTGCACACAGGTCAGAAGGGTTGCTAGCCAAGGCAGTGGCAGAATATAGAGCCAGATGCAATATTTTTCCCTGCTGCCATGAGAAAGATTGATCCCAAGACCAAGCAGAGTGGCTTCCTAAAGCAGTCCAAGGGAAGAAAGTGTGTGAAAAACTTTTAAAGGGCAATAAGCATGGGCCTCTTTGATTCCTCCTTAAAAGGGCAATGTGTAGACTTTGACATTCCTTTGTGCCCTCTGGAATGTCATCAACTTCCTTTTTTACAGCCTCCTCTTCTCCCGTCCATCAGTAAAACAAGCAGGTTTATTCAAGAAAAAGAAGACCTTTTATATCCGTTGGGAAAAATAGTAGAAGCAACTTTCCACCCCAAATTTCCTATGCTTTCCAACCCTTCTACAGTGCCTCTTCTTTTCTTTTTTTCTCCTTATTGGCTAGAATGGGTGGTCTAAATCAGACATTCAGGTGGTCTAAATCAGACATTCTTAACCTTTTTTTTGGTCACAACTAGAGATGGGGATGCGTTTCATCTTGGTTCATGGGTCAACAATTCATCAGTTTGTTGGGTCATTTATTATTATTTTTTCATTATAAATACAAACTTAAATAACAATCTAACATATAATTAATGAAACAAAAAGACAAAAAGATGAAACAAAAAGACAAAAAGATAAAGTACGAACTAAGCATCCGTTCTTCCCCTATGGATCAGAGATTTCCCATTGACAAATGGTTGGTCTAAATGGCATATGTTCTTCTGGCCCACAGTCAACCAGTGGCTGCTTCTCCATCACTGTGATCACGATGGAAATACACAAATACCCCTAATTCAGTTTTTTCACATAAAACCACCGGAAGTTCATATGCCCAGTTGAAAGACAGTGGGCTACAGTCCATGAAATCTTATGCTGAAGAAAACTTGTTAGTCTTTAAAGTGCCACAAGATACTTCCATGTTTTGCCTTCAAAACTGATGGCTCTCCACCCATGGCTGAGACAGACACATATAGTAACTTCACAAACTTTAAATTGCAAATAGTTGTTTGGCTTAAAGATGAACCAAATCCAAATATGTTTCTTTAGCTGCTTAAAAGTTTAGACTTTCTCAGCTTGAGTTAGAATCCATTACAATTAGTGAGGTGTCATTTAGCATCACCTATCATCAGTTCTTTTCCTTGTTATCATGGTCTCCACAGGTGTTCTTGGTCCATACCCCATTGGGTTTCAGTGAAGAATTCAAAAGACATGCTGTTTAAATTCATTCCCCTTATTAGCAACCCACAACTTATTGCCATGGATACCATGCTTTTTAACTAAAGGTTTTGCATCAAGGAGGCATCTTCAGACTAATATCTGCTGTGGCTCACTGCTCTGTTCTAAGGGCAGCTTAAAACATTGGACATACACATTACAGGGGGGCTGAAATCCTGTTGCACAACTCCACCTGTGCAAGGGGGATGATGGCATTATCAGTGGCAAATTGCTACTGATTAAAGATTATTCCAGGGTGCACATGGGTTGTACATAATGCAACAAAGTCACATGGATCCCAGAATCACCAAAGGAAAGCTTTAATCAACAGCAGTTTGCCACCACTGATGTCTTCCTCTCTCATATCTTTCATGGTGCATATCTCCAGAATGTGTGCTGGAGATATGTAGCATTTGAAATTGGCTCATACTTAAGCAAAGTAGTTTGAAATTTCAGAGGAGGTTGTTTGAGTCAACTAGTAGTCAACTGATCCTTCCACAAATGTTTGACAAGAGACAATTCTACCTAGCTCAACTTTTTCCCCCACCCAATAATTATTGGCAGTGTGTGGAAATTGCTGGCTTAAAATCTTCAGCTACACAGAGGAGAAAAATCCAGATAGGGACCTTCAGAGCAGATTATTATAATTACAAGTCTCCTCATATACCACTCCTTATTGCCAGTTTAAGTTAGTTTTAGTTAACCTCAACTGTCATAACACAGTCTCAATAGATTCAGTCAGAGAGTATGTTGAGAAAGAATAAAATATGTATCTCTTTTACTCACAAAATCTTCCTATATGTCAGAATATAAACAAAACATATTGACTTGCTACATGGTTTAAGATCTTAACTGGTTAACTTCATTATTATGACTGACTGGTTTCATAAATACTTCACTCAGATTCTAACACAGAGAGCACACTGGCATTGCTAACAGACTCTAACTGACACAGTACTGTACCTTGACTGAGGTAAAAAAAGGGGGGGGAGAATAAATTTGAGGTAGAGAGTATAATTGGCTGCTGCTATGTGGTGGACATTCACCCCAAAGTCTCTCTCATCCAAACCTCCTAAAGTCATTATGTGTAGGTTGCTATAATTCCATTAGTAATTGCCTGTGAACAGCCCAACTGCAGAACATGAATTCAAAAGAACTCTTCCCCTTGTACTGCTCAATTACAGGTATAAAGACATATTTTGGCTCTGATACAGAAGGAACTATATATTCATCAATAGTGATAGTTGAATGATTCTCCTCCCCTTTTAAACCTCTACAAGTTACTGGCAATCACTGCATCTTTCTACTATCAGTTTTATAATTTAAATATATGGCTATATGAAAATTTTCTGTAGATGTGGCTATGTGAAACCAAATACATTTAATGAGTCGTGACCTCCCCACCATTCAGTTTGAGCAGATGTCCTTGGGTTATAGCTCTATGAGAAAGAGAAAAAAGCTCCTCGTCTACTTTCCCTACATCATCTAGTACTGTGTTGCTTGAACGTGAAAATAAATAACATACTGTTAAAAGGAGTGGCAGGCAATATTTCAGTGAAAACTAAGGCAACAGTTGAAGTGAAAATGGAATGTTATTTGCTTGCTCTCAATATATTTAGTTTGACACAAACTGACTTCTGAAGCCAAAAAGCCAAAAGCAAAAAAACAGGTTAAAATAAAATGTTGGGTGTCTTGAGACATTTCCCATGATTTAAGGTGGAAAACAGACATTATACATGATTCATCATTAGATCTGAAAGCATACTAGCATTTGATTGATGTAGTTCAATTCTTCAAAAAGAACACCTCCACTTTATGAATGTGAGATATTGTGCTTCTATACTCACAATTCAAAACATCAGGAAACAGCCCAATATTGCTGCACAATACAGTGGTGCCTTGCTTTACGATTGCCCTGCATTACGATGAAACCTCTTAACAACGATCTTTTTGCAATCACAATTGCGATCGTAAAACAATGCTCTGAATAGGGAAATTTCGCTTTGCAATGATCAGTTCCCTGCTTCGGGAACCGATTCTACGCAAAATGATGTTTTTTGAACAGCTGATCAGCTGTTGCAAAATGACCACTGATTAAAATGGCTCCCCACTGTGTTTAGGGACAAATTACTCCCTATACAGCCAGCGAAAATGGCCGCCGTATGGAGGATCTTCGCTGGACTGTGAGTTTTTAGCCCATTGGAACGCATTGAATGGGTTTCAATGCGTTTCAATGGTGTTTTTATTTTCGCTTTACAATGTTTTCACTTAACGGCGATTTTCCTGGAACGGATTATCATCGTTAAGCGAGGCACCCCTGTATCATGTGTTGCCAGCAGGAAAAAGGCTGCCAAGCTTTACACAGCATAGGGTAGCTGAATGTTGACAACACCCATGGCAGCTGTGAAGATGGTCTACAGGATACTCTCTTGTGCTCATGATCACTCACAAGATGACATCAAATAGAGGACCTAAAATGGGTTTTGTAATTAGTGTAAATTAAATGTTGGCTAAATGGGTTGAGCAGCTTATGGCCCAGCATCAGGCAAAGGCCAGCTCAGCTTGAGAAGGAGCTCAGATTGAGAAGGAGCTCAATGACGACAGCCTCGCTTAGTCAGGTATCACAACGAGGCAACAACACATTACATCTGAGAAGGGTTTAGATTTGGTTTTAGTATTCCAGCAATGAAATTCCTACTGCTGAAGGAATCGAATGATTTAAAATCTACTGCAGAAATGTCCCATGGAAAAGGAGCTATTGGTACCAGCCCTTTGAAGAGCCTGCTTTTTTTCCACTAGGGTGTTGCTGGAAAAAAAAACGCCATGTGAATTTAGATGAGGCAACCAGCTTTCCTACCCTGTGGGGTCATGAGTTAACAATGCTGTCTCAGCAGAGCCTTGTTCAGTCACTTACACTTCTTTTGATTAGGGAGTCAGGATGGTGAGTTCCTGTTGGAAAGGAACCCTAGTGGTAAACTGTGATGTATAATCTGCATTCAGGCTTCTGTTGGTGCATCCCATTGTTTTTTACCTACTAGCGTTTAAGTTCAATGGATCATGGTATTACACCAAAGGCATGATGATGGGGCATGTAGTTTCTTCTGAAGTTTTTGAAACATTTAGCACATTCTTGGAATGGGTGCTCAAGGATAGGACAGGTAGCCCTTCGTCTAACCCACTATCTTGACAACTATTTGATAGCAGGACTAGCAAGGTCTTCTGTCTGTACTAACAGGATGCCAGCCCGCAAAGATATGGCAGGACAGTTTGGCATCTTCTTGGGATGACAAGACAGAGAATCCAGCAACTAACTTGGTGTTTTGGGGGATAAAGCTGAACACTGTGATGGGCACTTCTTCCTTGACTCTGGAGAGGTCTGACAAATTTCAGATCAGCTTTTAGAAACTCATGGCCAGGGGACAAAACTATCCCAAATGAGGCAGTAGCATAAGGCTACTAATATGCAAGAGTGGGCATTGCTAGATAGAAATAATGAACCAAATTGAACAAATTATTCAAGAGACAGGGGTGATTGTCACGATTCCCATGTGGCCCCTGCTTGTTTCACCAAACTAGGAGCTCACGCTAGGTGCCTCTCAGCTGCCACCTGTTGATTTCATCAACAAGACCTATTATTAATAATCAAGGTCCAGGCCACATGTCATTTTAAAAGAACCAAATAAAAATTGTTTATTATTACAGATGTTGACAGAACAAGCAATGTTGTTAACTCTTAAACAAACATCCTCCTTTTTCCCTCTCAACCATCACTCTCCCACCCAAACTTGTAAACTCTCCCTCAGTCTCAAAACCCTACCTAAACTTCCCCTCCTCCTGATGAGTCTCTTATATCTTGTGACTCCACCCCTCCAGCACTCCCATTGGACTTTGCAGATAGCGTATGAATATGCATGACCTGGGCAGACACCACAGGGACTGCACATTTAGAATTGTCAGTCAGAGTATCCAAGTTGTTTTGTCCAGATGGGGTGTACCTTTCAGAATGGGGTGGTGGAGGATAAATGGTTGCATGCCAAAAGAGGTGAGTTGTGTGATTAGTTGCAGCTGTAGTGGGAAACAAAGGGGTCCTTAACCCTTCATGCCTTTCTGGCATTTCAAAAGCATGGGGACATATCCATATGGTGGTGGTGGTTGGGGCACAGTGGTGTGGAATGCCTTCCATGATTGAGCCCTATAATGAAGTGGGGGTGGGGTAAAGTTCCTTGTGAGACAGGCAGGGCCATACAATGGCCTAAATGTACGTAGTAAGCATTGTCTCCTTTGTCTACATCAAACACTAGTTAGGGAGACTGTGAAGGATCTATCCCCTATGCCTTGTGTCAGGGGTGATTGGCAGCTATAAACCAATAAAGTAATAGCTAAATGATATACTACAACTGGTTGTGTGTGTATGGATATTCATGCTCCTGCCCTGAGACCACCATTGGAATTGCTAAAAATCCAAAATTTAAAGGAATTCTGTGCCAGTCACAAAACAAACTAAGCCAATATGCAGATTTCAGAAGAGGAGCTCCCACTGTGACATTCATACACAATAGAGATCAAGGATTTTCTCATCAAGTGACAGATTACATCAGCTTCTGTTTCAAGATACACCCTAGTCATATTTTATCAATCCTCAGTCACAACTTCACAAATCATAGTCAGTTTAGTAACAAAGGCTGAAATCCTATTGAGGTGGTCATAAAATACAGTTGCACTGGCATAAGTGTGGATGTAGGGGTTGCATGCAGGCAGCCGGCATGGTACAATTTTCTTGTGCAACACTTATGGAAAAGCTTCATAGGTATTCCTTCCATTCTGCCACATTTTTACCACTTCTGGAGCTTCATGTTTCACATATGTAGCTGAGAATCAGAATCAGTATGTCTGACTAAGTGGACATGTCCACAAAAGCTTACATTAAAATATAATAGATTTTCAGGTGCCTCATGCTTTTGTATTGTCTTGTTTTGCTTTATTTCTTTGGATTATGCCTGATAGGTCTGCATATCACTGGAGGCCTGTAGTTTGAGCAACTGGGGACATGCATTGGATTGCACTGGTAGAGGATAATGAGAAAATAACTTTCTATTTAATTTTGCAATAGAATGGAATTGTTGTATATTGAACATATCATTAGGCTAAAATTTCAGCAATCAGAAAATCTTACACCAGAGTGAACTTCAGATATTCCTACAGTATAATTGTACTGGTAGATGTTTTAGAATTCTTTCTCATGATTGGGGGAGGGGAAAAAGAAAAGAAATTTTAATAGCTAATGAAGCCTTTAATGACAATAGAGTAAATTGCAACACCACATCCATAGAGTCAACTGGCAATTCTTTTTCAAGCCATTTTTAATAGCGCAAGCACTTTGCCCTTTCAGCAATTTAGTTAATTTATCTATCATAGATGGAAATGAGTCTGATATTATCTGGTACTGACATGACAAGCAAAGCACCCTAAAATTAGATCACTCATATTCTTGAAGAGCTTCAGATGTGTAAATGGTGCTGTGCTTTTAAAAAAACACATAATTGTAAAATGAGCACTAAAATATCTGCTGTAGAGAAATATGTACAGATTCGGCAAGACTTTGTATTAACTGTCCTTCGAATAAAATAGTTCTATGCAGAGGCATTTCCTTCATGATGTGAAGGAATTTTTTTTTAGATTGCCCTTGCTTTTACATTGAATAAAGCTGTGTCTCACCTTATAACTTGTATACCTCTTTGAATATCTGGGGAGGGTGGAACTTCCTAACTGTTAGATCAGTACAACAATGGAACCAATTACCTTGGGAGATGGTGAGCACTGCACCACTGGAAGCATTCAAGAAAAAAATTAGACAACCATCTGTCAGATATACTTTGATTTGGATTCTTACTTTGAGAGAGGGGTTGGACTCAATGGCCTTATAGACCCCTTCCAACTTCATTATTCTATGATTCTATGATCTGTTGATCTGGTACTGATCACGTAGACTCAAAACTCAGTTCATCTACTACACTTCCAGCTTCAAAGCTATGAGACATTGGGTCAAATTCTCCTTTTAGTTAGACAGGCTTACTAGGATAAACAGAAAAGCACAGGTAGAAAGCTGAAAATGTGAGTCATTAGGAATATGACAAAAGGCAAAAATTTAGGTGGCTCTTTAAATGGATAAATAGCATCTTGAAAAGGAAAAGAAAGACCAGGAACTACCTTAGAATAGCCTGAGAAAGCACACAGGATGGGATAAAAATGACTGTATTAGTTTCTCTGTCACAAACTGCTATGAAAGGCTGAGATGATTATAAAGTAATGTCACTGCAGTCTTATTTATTTATTTTTTTATTTTTTTATTTTTTTATTTTTTCATTTTTTCATTATTTATTTATTTATTTATTTATTTATTTATTTATTTATTTATTTATTTATTTATTTATTTTCTCCAGACTGTTGAATTCCAAATGGCTCACAAAATAGTAAAGAAAAAGAATTAAAAAGAACTTATGAACAATAATTAAAAATTATTAAACAAAGAATCATCAAAATCATCCTATAAGGCAAATTAAGAAATATAAAAACATCTAAAATACATTAAAAGGATAATATTTGTACTTCATATTCTCAATTTGGAGCAGACACAATCTTGAAAAAGACTGGCCCAAGTTTTCTGGCTGCCTGACGTGAAGAACAAGATTATGCTGCTGGCACCCTACAGCTGAATGTTTCTTTAACATTTTGCCTTCCCTATCCTTAAAGTCTCACATAAAGACGTGAGACAAATATCATGGGTTAAAACACGGGCCACACTTTATTCATCAGAATTCAATGTTGCCATCCTTTGGCAAAAGGGGGCCTGCCTTAGTGTGGAAACAGGTAAGTCACAGAGGTCTCAAAGTACCCCTTAATCAACAAATGGGCAAGTCCCCGGTCCCAGTTTCTCGCAGTCTTAAGACAGCAAGAAACCGGCTTGCTGTAAATTGACCATCCCCAGACCTCGAACCATCTTTACTTGTTGATTATTGGTCCAGTTGTGGCCAAGCGCATCTTTCCGCTCAAGCACTGTAATCGCACGATTCGCAGCACCGGAGGTCCGATGGGCAGTTAGCTTACCTGGGTTTGCAGTGGGACTCACCAGAAAAAAACGTGTTTTATCCACACTACCCGCCACAGCATAGTGACTAGCATAGCTAAGTCCCGTGCCCACCATCAAGTCTATCGAGCTCAACAAGCAGGCCCACCTTGATGTCTCCCAAGACGACGTCCAAACCCAAATCAGACAGATGGACTCCATCATTCCGAAAAAACTCAGGCCTATCCAATCAGATCCTCTGGTGACCAATCACCGATCCAAGGTCACTGCAAACTGCTCTGCAGACCTCACGGTTAACACCCCTGAGTATTGTGTTGATGGAGAGTTAACAGCATCCCTCCATGCCAATCAAGGCATGATCGTGGACCACACAATACTCATGGCCGGGTACCTGGCCTTCAACCATTTCAGATCACATTGTTTAACCAATGAGTTACACTATTCAAAGTTTGTTTGACATTTTCAGGTCCTCACAGCTGTAGAATGATGATACCTGTACTGTAAATAGACATAGCGCTGGCTCTAGTATGCACATGGAACTCTACATATATTATTTTGCAAAGGGGTTTATTTTGTTGTTGTTCATTTCTGAACCATTTCAGGGTCTCTTTGTCATTCACAATCCATCTTATATCTCCTCGCCCAGAAATACATGCTATTGCAATCAAATATACTTACTTCTGAGCAGAGGGACATAGAATGAAAGTGTTACAAAACATAACTTTATGTCAAAGATGGAAAGTGTGAACTTCCTTGCATGTTCAGACATAATTGGTCTTCATGCCCATTTTAGCAAAAGAGAAACCAGTTTGTACACATGGCACCCAAGATGCCACACATTCCCTTTCCTCACTTTTCCAGCTGGATGCCCCTCTCACCAACTGGTACGTGCTCCTCACCTCATCTTCTTTGGCTTAGCTAGTCTCCAGCAGGAGCACAGACTTCCCTGCCCTGCCTCCTTTGCTGATTGCCCACCTGTGGTACCTGTGATACCACCATATGAACCACTGCAAACCTCTATACTGAGGTTTGTGCCCATCTCTATTGTTAATTTTATGAGCTAAATGTATTCAAAACTCAACATTAATGAGTTGTTTTTTTCCAATTTAACTGACAAATGTTTTATGTTTTCTATGCACTTGTTGACACACTGCATACATTCTTTCTCATTAGCTTTATTGCATTTTTGAGTTTTTCATCTGAAATCCAAAAAAATAAATAATTCTTGTGCTTAAGAAGCTTTTTTTTTATGTAAGTACCCATGCAGTTACAACCTTCTGCAATCCTAAGCACACTTACCTGAATGGAACTAGCTGCTGAGTAGAGTTTAATACAGTTTCAACGTTGATTATATTCCTATTTGAGATGATGTACTTGTTATCAGCTTGCATTTGAGATTATCTGTTGATTAAATAGAGGTTGAAAATCCAATAGTAATGATCAGCTTAGAAAGATTCATAATAATTTCATTTCTTTATTTGTAGCACAGCAGTGTGTATTTTAAAATTATGGATGTATATGAAATATAGAAAAAAATTAAAAGCAAAGTTGTGGTCCTTTATGAAGATTGCAAGATTGCCTGGGTGCAAGATTGCCTGGGTGTCACATATGTGACTCTTTTATGATTGGGTGTTTAACATTCTGCTTTAAATTACCATTTTTGAATATGGTGTTTATGAGGTGTGTATGTAAAAGAGTTACATAAATTCAAGAATCCTTAAGGTTACTTATGAAAACATTACATTCCTTCTGTATTCTTCAGGAATTAAATTAGTATAATAATCTTAGAACTGCAGAGCTGGAAGAAGACAGAAACCTACAGAAAACATCATAGCAGTTAGAAAATTAATTTTAAAAGATTACTAGATGTAATCCAGTTGGTTCACACGTCTCTTCATGTGGTAAAACCTGAATTTTTAAACAGATTCCCCATGGATTCACAATACATGTTCTAATTGTATAATCTGAAATTATTGTTTGTATAGAGAACATGCATCAAATAAACTTGACAGGAAGTCATATTTTTGAAGATGTATTGTTTCTTTACAAATTATCATTATAGTACATGAAATCAAAACAAGAGTAATCTACATATTAAGTTTCCAAGATTGATTTCATCCTGCAAGAACCCATTACGAATGAGGGGAATATGAATTCAATGTCTGAAGTGATATATACTATATGTAGTACAAAGCCAATTTGAGATTTTGAGTGGTTTACCTCCAAATGGCTCCTATTTACTTTCACCAGTTTGTGGGTTTCCTACAGAAATCTGACTGACCCAAACCTTGAGAAAGTACTTTGTTGTACTACCAATATCTCCCTGTCATCAGACCACTAGCCCTGCTGAGTCAAAGGGCCTTACTGTGTTATACTACGGACTGTAAACACCATATCTATCTATCTATCTATCTATCTATCTATCTATCTATCTATCTATCTATCTATCTATCTATCTATCTATCTATCTATCTATCTATCTGTCTGTCTGTCTGTCTGTCTGTCTGTCTGTCTGTCTATCTATCTATCTATCTATCTATCTATCTATCTATCTATCTATATCTATATCTATATCTATATCTATATCTATATCTATATCTGTCTGTCTGTCTGTCTGTCTGTCTGTCTGTCTGTCTGTCTATCTATCTATCTATATCTATATCTATATCTATATCTATATCTATCTATCTATCTATCTATCTATCTATCTATCTATCTATCTATCTATCTATCTATCTATCTATCTATCTATCTATCTACATACAGAGAGATACTACCAACATGCAGCATTTAGAATATATTACAGTGCTGTCTCAGAGATTCAGGGAGATGTCCAAAAAACAACTTTTCCAAATCTCTGCTGTAAGAAATGGAAGGAAACTGGGAATTGTAGTTATACTAAAATGGAGTCTGTTGGGTTCTGTGTAAGATGAATTTAAAAGAGATGTTTTCCAGGAGCTTGCTATGCAGAGTTGTTTGTCCAAATCATAAGGCCGAACAGTCCAGAGAAAGGAGACAACAAAAAACACTAGCTTTGAGAAGATAAGATATCTGGAGCCTGGATCATGATAATTTTGGGTGATGATAGGAGTGTTCTGAATTACGACTATGTGGACTTCATTGGTTGACAGCTTGAAAGAGTAATTAGGAAGGAGGTCCTAAAGATATGTAAAATGAGAGGGTTTGTGTATGTGAAAAAAGATTCGGTGAATGCTGTGGAATGTAAGAAACAGAGGTTTGTTTTTCTTTTAGCAAAGAAGGGGGGAGAATAGCCCAGCTTCTAGATGCCAATATGTAGGGACATAGAGCAAAGATGATTACCTAGCTGTTTTTATTTTAATTAGAAATTGTAAGTTTAGTTAAACATTGTAACAGATGGATATGCTTATGCTTTAAAGCTACAACTGTATGCTAATTAATCTACTTTTTTTTAATAAAACAAATATAATTCTTCAACAAGGATCTAGTCTCTTGATACAGCAGGACTATCTAAATCCAGTGTTGATGAAAGAGAATTAATAGTTGCTACTGTAAGTTAAAAGGTCCTACTGCCCTGCTTTGCAAGGCTGGTGTGCATTTTAAGGAAGCACATAGTCTATGGTTTATTGCTTTGGAAGCAATAGTTGGAAGTCAACAGTTACTTTTAAGATTCAGGCTTGTCTATGGGGCTTACTACACACTTCTGAGGCCTAGAGGACCTACCTCAGGCAAAAAAAGTGGTAGTTTTGCACCCAGAGGGACTCCCTGACCATGATCATTCTCTCTTTAGGGAGACAGGTTTGTTACATCTGCAATGTTGGCTCCAATTATGCTCATACTTCTTAGGCGCAAATTCAGTTTAATTCAGTAGTTACTTTTGAGTAAATGTGCCACAGTTTTTGTTGTTAGTAATTTGTATTAATCAAGAAGCTTCAAGAGAATGCTTTATTTGTCAACAGCAAGGTGAGCTGTTGTATCAGTTTTACAGAGATAATTTTTCTTTCCCCCCCCATCTGTTGGGGGGGCACACATGCACAAACACACAAACACACACTATGTATGTATGTATGTATGTATGTATGTATGTATGTATGTATGTATGTATGTATGTATGTATGTATGTATGTATGTATGTATGTATGTATGTATGTATGTATGTATGTGGGATTCCTTTGTTGCTGGGTAAGTGTGTATTGAATGTTACAACCTTTCTTATGCTAAGCAACAGGATTTCAGCCAATATTGATAGACAGACAGACAGACAGACTGACTGACTGACTGACTGACTGGAATTGATACACATGCTCCTTTTTATAAAAATTGGCATTAGAAATTTTAGCAATAACAAAAAGATTCATTCCTATCAACTGAAGGATTCTCTCTCTCTCTCTCTCTCTCTTTCTCTCTCTGGCTTAAAACACTGGAATCAGGAGTTGTGCAATGAAACAAGAATTTCACATTCTCAGCAGAAAATCCAGGTTAATCTTAGGTAAACATGCAAGGAAGTGGTGGAACTAATATTCCCCAGGCCCTCTACGGTGGGGGACCTGGGTTATCCAAACACAAAGTTTACACAATAACAGCAAAGCCACCTCAGTGCTGAGCTGGATGTATCTCTGCAAGAAATGACCCCCACTGGTATCTCTTGCCACTGATGCAAAGATTTGTTTTGAGAGACAGGCAACTGTCTCCCTTTCCTTAAGGTAAAAACAGTAGCAGCTGGAATGGAGTAGACTTCTCACCAGCTAAGATCTAATTTACAACTCAAGGGCAGTAATCAATACAGGAGGCAGATGTCCTGTGAAAGCCTCTGTTGCTTCTTTTGAAGCATGCCTCACCGAAAATCTAAAATAGGAAAGGGGGGCAGTAATATAAGGAAGAAAAGCATTGGGAAGGGTGGGAGAAGAATGGGGGGGGAGGAAATGGGCACACAGAGAGGTACTTTATCAGGAGAAATATACAAAGTAAAAGATATCCATGAACACATAGGACCATAACCCTTTCTTAAAATGGAAGATGCCATTTTCCAGTGTACATTATTTTCATATGATATTTAACACCGGATCCAATTTAAAGAATGGAGGAATGAACAATTGGAGGCTTTTAACAATTTCCGTGCCTGAACCTTTTAATTTTAAGCATTGTTATAGAGGTGGCCGTGTTACTTTGTTCCAAGGGAAAAAACCAATAATGAAAGGATTGTAGCACCTTCCAAACTAAAGAATTTCCTCATAGGCATCCTTCAGTCTCAAGAGACTATGGTAACATGCTCTGAATCGAGGAGTGTCCTCTCCAGAGCATGAAGCCCGGGTAAGGTACTATGGAGGATAGGCTGTTACCCAAGCAGCAGATCCCCCCTCTCCACATTGCTGAAATGGTCCAATGGAAAGGCAAGAGCCAATACAACTGGTTCCAGCAATGTCGCAGGAGTTGGCAGAATGACACATGCTGCCTTCGTGACTCCAGCTCCAGCTGTTTTATTTTGGTGTATAATAGCTTGATTCTTGTAAAATCCAAAAATTAGAACTTAAATCTTTATATTTGAAAGATACATAACAGAAAATGTCCCTGAAGAATCTCAGGTCTCAATTCGCCTGAAAGAAACAGACAAAAGTCACTATGGCACAATTCACACAAACAAAAATAGGGGGTATTTCAAATATGACCTTGTTGACACTTTCTTCATTCATATCAAAGCGTTGCACAATTTAAAATTATGGATGTATATGAAATATAAATAAAATTCAAACAAATTGAAAATGTTAAAATGATTAGATTATTTTTGACCAGAAGCAGGCTACGTCAATAACATTATCTTGACCATTTACTAAACCTCTTTTTATAGACATGGTAGGGCATAAATTGGCATACACATAAATGCTGTGTTGATTGAATTTCTCTACAGTCACAAAAAAAATGTCTTGTTCATTTTACTTGATTATTCTTTATCTTCCTACTTCACTTCATTGTCTGTTAAGTGACCTCCAGATGGCCCAGCCAGAATCTTATCCTGGTGGGAGATTCTCTTCAACATTCATCCATTGGGCAAGGTATCGTTTTGCTCTACATAGATTACGGTTAGCCTCTTCTCATTTAATATTCTAGGGCCTGAGATATGTGCAGAAAACTGTTCCTCAGTTTTAGCCATTGGCTGGGGGATTGGTGTACATTATGTGTATAGATTTGGTGCTGTATTATTTGTTTCATTTTATTATTTTCTAGCACCTCTTGATGTATTTCCATAGAGGTGATGCTAGTCAAATAATGGACGGTTTCAATGGGGATAGGTTTAATCCTTCATGATTAAGAGCTATATCCACTTGTTTGACATGTGATTATTTATACCATACCGTACTAGCATATTCTGTTGTGGAATAGCACAGGAACAATGCTGATGTTCTAATTGTTTGAGGATATGCACTTCAGTCTGACCTATCCTATTCACTAAGTGTGCTAATTCTGGTGGCTACTTTCTGTTTTGTGTTTAGACAATGCTTTTTATAGGTCAGAGTTAAAAATACTTTTGGGCAGGGCCAGTGTTCCAAAATCTTGCCTTCAGCCAACTTGGAGCTTCTTCCCTGCTTCTCTGTTCTTTAAGGAGAATGCATAGACTTGTGTTTTTAAAAAGGTTTGGTTTCATCTGGTTGTTTTTATAGTGTAAGGAAAGGTCTTCTACGGAAGACATTAGCTGTTGCTCAGTGGTCTCAAAGACTTTCCCCTGACCTGTCAAGGCAAGATCATCAGCACAGATGAAACTCCTGGACTATGGGGATGTCAATAGATTTGTGTAAATAATAAAAAGTAACGGTGCCAGGGCGCTACTCTGTGGAAGACCATTCCTTTGATTTCTTCAGCAACTGTGCCTCCCTTGAAATTCAACAAAGAGGTTAATTCATGTGATAGGTGGTTTGGCATCTGAGACAAGCATCTTGCAACAGTCATACCATCACCAAAAATATTAGAAAAGTTCATGTGAAAATGATTGAAATCGACTGCAAAGCCAAAAATGTGTAACCATTGACTTTCAATGTGTTTTGGACTGCAGCTCCCAAGTCACCACTGGTACTCAACACTGGCCATCAGATTACAGTTGCAAGACAAAATATCTGGAGGGCTGCATTTCCTAAGATTTCTGATATAAGTTCTTCACACTGATAATTGGTAAAATGTTATTCACCCACGGGATGTGGTGGCGCTGCGGGTTAAATCGCAAAGCCTCTAGGCTGCAAGGTCAAAAGATTGGTGGTTCAAATCCACGTGATGGAGTGAGCTCCCGTCACTTGTCTCAGCTCCTGCCAACCTAGCAGTTTGGAAGCATATAAAATGAAGGTAGATAAATAGGTACTACCACTGTGGGAAGGTAACAGCATTCCATGTCTAATCAGGTGACCGCGGAAACTGTCTACAGACAAACGCTGGCTCTATGGCTTGGAAACTGGGATGAGCGCCACCTCCTAGAGTTGGACATGACTGGACAAAAATTGTCAAGGGGAACCTTTACCTTTACCTTTTCACTCAACCCAGTTTTACAATATGGATGCTCTGGAATAAATGTAGTTTACAACAAATGATGAAGGACCTGTTAAGATTTCCACAACTGATTGCACCCTGAATATGCCCGTAGGTATGGCTCACATTTTGCACCACTTCTGGTATGGTCTGGTTTGAATTATTTTCTGGTGACCGGATGACATATATAAAATCACAGTCTAACCCAACCCTGCTGCATGTCCAATCCAGTTTTGTTTGGTCCAACAATAAGGATACTGTTTGGGGCAGGGGCTGGCCTGGAGCAACAAGGACTGCATTGTATGTGCATGGAAGGTTGCTTTAAAGGAGAAGCCACCTAGCAAATCCACCATTTCCAGTGTAAACCTATATCACTGTCTATGTGTGCCCTCTACGTGTGTCAGATAGGGCAGGAGAATGACTGTGCCTGTTGACTGTGCTCCTACCTTGTGCACATCTAGAACTGTCTGCACATAGTCTTTCCTGGTTGATTTTCATCCAGAACATGATCATTGTGGGAGTAGTCAAGTGGCACACTCCTTTGAAACAGGGTACTCTCCACAACAGGTGTCTACCATCTCATCTAGTCATAACTCAAAGTCACCTTTGAACTCCTGATTCCATTTTATGCCATCCCCCATGGAATGCAGGAAGTAATAACATATGACATGAATGCACAAACATTGCATGAGTTTGTCATGTGTTCCAAATGTTATTTGTACACAGTGGTTTGTCAGGGACTGATCCTGAAGTCTGGAAAAAAGATTTTGGAAGGCACTAATGATTTATGGGAGCAAACATTTGTTGGGATAAGTGGATAAAGCCACAAGATCTATTGTAATTCATTTTATTTTTGTACTGTAGCTTCATAACACATTGTATAACTATTTTCAGTTATAGTACAAAAAACTCTTTTGCCCTTGGTACTAAAGCAGATGTACAAACACTAAATGCCAAAGGACGAGTGCTGGATTTCATTTGTTTTTCTAATATTGTAAGACACATGGTAATTCTTGATTGATTTTATTTTAAGCTGACCTGAAAAGATATTATTTGGAGTCAAGAAATTGCTACTGTTCCTATGGGAGCCATTAAATTCAGAACTTTATGTAATTCCAATGGCATCA
Organism: Pogona vitticeps; assembly: GCF_051106095.1. Taxonomy (NCBI): domain Eukaryota; kingdom Metazoa; phylum Chordata; class Lepidosauria; order Squamata; family Agamidae; genus Pogona; species Pogona vitticeps. Next base: position 37,444,948 of record NC_135787.1, read on the forward strand.
GAGAATAGCCTTAGCTCTTAATATTGCTCTTTTCATCAAAGCTGACACTCCTGGGGCCAAGTACACTTAATGTTTACAAAAAGGCAAAAGTATGATCAGAATTTGACCAATTCCACAGTAACCCTCTTGTGATTTACCCAGTTGTTTCCAACATGTTTAGATGGGAGTGAGTGCCTACAGCCCACCACACTTGTTGCTTTCTCCACATGTAGATGAAAAAGTTCATTGCATAGGAAAGGCTCCTTCCCATGTGTAGGCTCTCCACAGGAACAAGAACTCTATTTACACAGGCCTCACACCTTAGTTTGAATGCAAAACCTATATAGAAAGGCATATTTTAGATGGAGAAAAAAATGCAATCATGTATTTTAAAACAATATGCCTGCAGAAATGTATACTTCCTGTCACCAGTTAAGTAGGAATAGGGGAGGAGGGTTCAAGAACTGGCTTGATGGTGCTTATATTTTTCACCTACTTTTATCCTGCACTGGTGACAGAGGAGAAAGTACACAAATTTGTTACAGATCTGCAGCCACCAATAAAGATGTTTAATAGTGCTTTGATACTTTGGTGAACATTAGGGGTATGAAAATATTGTCGGATTAATTTCCAAATATTTGCTGTAGAAATTGGGAATGACATATCTAACCAGATTTAGAGGTCTGTACCATTTGATCTGAGGTATTTGAAAGTATTTGTAGTACTTTTAGGTGTGGTTCCGGATCAGGAGAAAAAAAAATTAAATCATGAAAGTGTGGAGGAAAGGGGGAATATGATCTGTTTTGAGGTGTATTATACAGCATCATCAACTTTGAGAATGTGGAGCATTTTCAGGGTGTAGACCAGGGGTCTCAAACATGTGGCCCGGGGGCCATTTGCAGCCCCCCAGGATGATAGTTTATGGCCCTCGCCTTGCCTGCCCCCCAAAGCACCCACACATCCTCTGCTGTCAAGAATAAAAAAAAAGCCTTGCCTTGCTCGCCGGCTCTCTCCCAACACAGCACCTCTTGCACCCTCCATCCAGAACTGCAGCCTGCCAGCCAGCCCACCTGTCTGTCAGCTAAGGAAACTCCTGGGCAGCTTCCTCGGGCTCCTGCTCCGCTTGGCGGAAAATCTGATGCGGCCCAGCCTCACCCAGACTCTGCCTCTAGCGGCCCCCAGGTAAATTGAGTTTAAAACCCCTGGTGTAGACAAAGCTCATGCCAGCTTCTTCCTGCCTCTGTTTCCTCCCCAGTAAAACCGTGTATGTGTGGAAGGTATCTCCTGACTATTCTTGGTCAGTAGTGTGCCCACTCATAGCCTAGCTCATTTGGCACTAATCCATTCTGGAACATACACAGGCAGTTGTGGAGGGAAAAAAACCCAAGAGTAGCTGCCCAGGAAAAAAACAGCAGATAGGTATATTCCAGAAGATATTTTTTCCTGGTAGAAAGTGGCTGAGTTGCTGGACTCAGAAACTGAGCTGTGAAACTGTCTACCATCCCCATCCCCATGGACAAACTCAAAATCCAGGAACTAGAATCTTTGCTAACAGGCTTTCCCAAATGTTTGCCAAAAATGCAGGGAAGGGGAGAGAAAGACAGTTGATTTATAGGTAATATTAGGGGAGATTAAACTCTGCTCTCATCAGATGAAAGTTCCCCTCCCCTGAAAAAAGGACCTCCTCAAGCCCCCCAAATCTTTGCTCCTTGTCAAAGGATTTGTGTGAAAGATATTTCATTTATAGATGATGCTAACTGCAAAAATGAGCCTTTGTCCCTACATGGCCACTGAAATTGGACACTGCCAGTAACATAAGTATCTACTCCTTGAATGGAAAGCCCCAAATAGAAAGTGATAATGAAAAATTAGGTAATTAGAAACTAGTAACATGTTTTACCTCCAGGGAGCTGATTTGCATACTGCCAAAGTGAGAAAAGTGACAACCAGATGTCTCTTAGGAGTTGGAGGAGTACAGTTTCTAAACACATAACTGTCTAACACAATTTGACCATTACTATTGTTGAACTTATTTTGAACCCATCAAGCAGTTTCTGTCTTTAGCCACAGATGTAGCATTGAAAATATATCAGCAAGTGGACTACAGTCCAGGGAAACATATACCAAAGAAATAGCAAGTCTCTTTGAGATACTGTGAGAGTTAGTTTTGCAATATATTAACACAGCTTCCTCCCCCCCCCCGGAAATTTTTCAAATTGCTGAAGAAAGGGACTTTAACATGTATTACAGTATCTTCGAACTACGCAGTTGAGCCTTGAATATCTTCCGCATCCAGCTGTTGAAGCAGGCAGCACATACTGTGATACAGATTTCTTGTGTTTTCTGGTTTTTTGTGCACAATGCACAAGGGTTTATTACAGAAAATGCTCCAGCAAGTACAAGTTTTTTCCCCCTTCGATGCTGCCATGGTTGGCTCCAGGCATTTTTTTGTTATTTTGTAGATCCCCATTACAATTTTGATACAAATCCCCCAGCAGGTAACAAATCTTATAAAAGGCTCTTAGACCTGAATTCCACTTCTCTACCTTCTCTTGCCAAAAATGGAGCAGGTATCCTCTGCCATCTTTTGCGGTTTAACCTGTTTGTATCCTTATTTGATTTCAGTTCCTCCCATGGTTTCATTTAATTTCAATGATTAATGACTAGTAATAATAATTTCCCGGCACATTCCCCCCCCCCCTTGTGGTACTTTTTCACAAACCAGTTGGTATTTGACCTGGGTTGGGCAAAGAAATGTCCAACTATGCCAGGGGCCACCAATTGTGTTATCTTCCTTTGTCTCTCTTCTGTTTTTCTAACAGGTCTATAGGCCGCAGTGATTAAGCTAAAGCTGCAACAACACAGCCAAATAGTGCATAATTTGCAGGTAGTGTAAAAGAGATGAATTCAATTTTTTTTGCTGGTCACATGATGCAAAAGCCAATACTAATTAGTCCATTCCCTTTTGTTCCTTTCACAGAGGTTTTTTCTCTGCCATGATGGACTTCTACTTTTTTTCATACCAGAATTATTTGAACAGACTTTTTTTCTTCTGATCAGCTATTTCATTCTCTAAAAGGAGGTGGAGCTTGACTTCGGATGGAATTCTGGTCAGATACTAAGCTGAGCATGATATTTTGGACAGTGGGAACACTACCCCAGCAGGCTTTCTCCCTAGTCACCCCAAACATTTTTTTTAAAAAAATAGACTACAACATTTAGCAAATCACTACTACATTGATATACTAGTTTAGCACTAGATCAGCTCTGCAAGGACAAAAAAAAAAGATATGAAATCAGTGTACTTTTGCCACTCACACAGTGTTAACAACATGACATCAGAACAAGATTCATTGTTTTCCTTTGGACTGACAAGAGGGGAAATAAAAAAATAAAATTAAAATGCAGATAAGATGTTTTACAGATTTAAAAGTCTTAATGAATAATTTTATGTTGGATTTCTCCATACAAAAGAATCCTATTTTTACAGGAAAAATATATTCCTAATGGAAAATGGGTTCAGTGATAGCTGTCTAACATTTTTCACATGGGGACACTTTGTTCCAATAACAACTCAGTATCTACTGTATCGTGCAAAATGTACTAAAGGTCAGCCTGAACTCTTGAGCCCCAGTTGGATGTGGGGCAGAGCTGACAGTAATGGTAAGATAGAATGATAATCACTGAATACAAGCATGTCTAAAGGGGAAATCTATGAAGTTCAGGAACAAACCAGAACTTTTCTTCATCCTTTGTCCTGCTTATAAGTAATTATATATAGACAGTGTCTAACAGTTTTTCTAAGTGTAATGCTCATCAATTCACCAGTTACACATAGTGCTTTAACAGCTCTCTGGGTGGCTTACAATTTAATTATGCAGGATGCACATTTCACATACACCCCAGCTGGGTATTCTGTTTACTGACCCCAGAAGGATGGAAGGCTGACTCAACCTTGAATGGCTACCTGGGATAGAACCTTGGTCATGAGCAGAGTTTTGGCTGCAGTACTGCAGTTTGACCACTGCACCATGAGGCTGCTGTCAAGTCCCTCCTTTCTCATCCTGAGTAGAGGAATTATGATATGTATGGATGTCCTCATTCTAGCAAGATATTCTTTAGTGAATATATTTAGAATTTTGATGTAAATGTGTCTTTATTAATTCTCTCTGTTTCTGAGGCCATCAAGTGCTTTACATGAAAGGAAGACAAAGATCGATCAAGTTTCATTCTTCATTTTTGAGGATGATTTCTCAAGATACTTTGAAGTGTTTTCCATATCAGGAAGCCAGGTCAGTTTCCCCATTTTTTTCTCTTTTTTTACTCATGTGATGCTTGGTGCTAATAGATTGTTTATTTAAGGTGCTTATATTTCACATAAAAAGTGTACCAAATGACTTCATAAATTAAAGAACACATGATAAATAATATGCAAAAACACATACATACATTTTAATGAGCAGCTAATCAAAATTAGTTGTAAGGCGTTTTGTAGCCCTGTGGAAAAGATGAGACATGGTTCATTAAGACAGGAAAAAAATCTGTATTTAAATCTGTTTGATGCCAAGGGTTTAATCACAGAGGATGTCCCTATCATACAGTACGAAATATTACAGAAAATAAAAGAATATCAAGAAATTAATTTAGTCTCCAGATACACATTTATCTATTAAGACATGCATGAATATATACTTATATATTTAACCAACCCATGGTCTGTTTTAACAATTTGCAACAGCTATATCATCTGTTTTAAAAAGAGAGATTAATTATGAGATGAAAGATTAAAACTAGGTCTTTTTTCATGGTAGAAAAGTAATACACATACTGTACATTTTGATTCACCAAACAGAGTTCTTATTTTACTTTAGAACTTGTTATGAAGGGGTAGAGAGAAGAAAAGAAGAAAAGACAATCAAGACATCTAATCAATTCTCATTAAAAAAGGGAGAGGGGTGTGTTTCCTAACATACACTGACAAAATGTAATAATTTCTGCATTCATGCTTTGTATTTTTTCATGTGATCCATAGGTATTTCTGTTCTCTCAAACAGCAGTTTTTCCCTCCTCCCCCTTTTAAACTGCAGAGAACTTATAATGTCACGTGTGTGGGATTTCTGCCTTTGGAAAACCTCCAGATCACTGTAAATTCCAGATGGCTACCTAAATTCCTCCAGATATGAAACTTTTGGAGTTGCTGTTGTTTCCATTAGTGTGGTTGATAAAATAGTCCATGTTCTCCTCCCCCCATTCCCTCATGACTTTAAAGCAATATCTGACATTCAAATGCTACATGAGGTGGATGCTGCATTTTCTGAAATTTTCTTAACAGCTTCACACCATTTAGAGCAAATCATGCTACAAAGGCAGCCTGGTAGACAAGGGAATCATGATGGTAAGCCTCTGTATTCTGTGAGACATTCATCTAAAATGTGACTGGCACAGATAAAGAAGGATGAATTGGTTGGTATTCATGTCATTCAAATCTGTTTGCTTTAAAAGAAAAAAAAATAGTCAAAGAAAGCTCCCTGCATGTTGTCAACAGCAAATGACTCAATAAATTTTTATCTCAGGAAGGGATTCTCAAAACTTTGTCACAGGAAATATTCTGAAGTCTGGACAGAATTTGTCTCAATCCTCTGAAGTGGTACACAGAGAAACAAAACACTTTGCCCCATTTCTCCTCCTCTCAGGCAACCAGATTAAAGCATGATAGTCAGGGCTATATGAATAAGAAAGACCTTAGCAAAGCCCAAGGGGGGGGGGAAATCCACCCTTATCTTTTCTTGCTCATACTTAACCAAAAATAGAGAATTATTTGGGAAGAGGCTAAACAAGTACATTAAAACATGGTGTGAGGAAGTCATGCATTTATCACATTCCATGTGTGTTCAGCAGTCATAAGAAGGGGCTCTACATACGAGCTGTTGTACACAGAGCTTTCCTATGCAATGAGGATGCTAAGCCTGCACTCGGTGATGGAGTTTTGTGTCCACACTGGTATATTCTTTCTCAAATTTAATTGAAGGCATATGGGCTAGCCAGGATACGTTTGGTAGTAGGTGTGCTTGGAATTGTAGAGGATGGCTAGACCCATCCATTCTTTTTATACTTTGGAGTGTTCCTCTGACCTTCCATAGGAAGGGAAGATGAGCCTGGCAGCAGAACTCTCAGTTGTGCACATATTCAAGCTATTTCCTGTTTTCTACACTGTGGGAAACTTCTTCTTAAAGGCTGTAGCTGCATTCTGCTTCAGTGATGTGCACACACTCCTGGCAGGATGTGTCAGCTGCCAGCGGGTGGGGTAGCCCCCTCTTCTGCCCTTTTGCTCAGAGGTAGAGCATAAGATCAAAGGGTTATTTTAGCCAATCCTAGTTACAATTAGGTAACTAGTATCCTATCTGTTTTTCTCATAACATTCATGCTAAGTCAATAAAAGAGCTCTCAGGACGTTGCCAGTAGGCTCTGCTGGCTCAGACTTTCACTGTTGACTCTTTTGTTCTCTCTTAAAGGCAACTAGCCTTCCTTTGTTCTGTCATCACCAACAGTTGGCGCCAAAGCAGGGACATCATGTGAAACAATCAAAACAGTTCACCTCACCCGGCAAGGGCTCCAGACACGTCCTCACATCCTCTTTTGGATCCGGGTGAGTATTAATTCAAGATGGGAAACATTTTCACAGTGGTTCATATTCAACATAAGAAAGACCTGATTTACTTGCTCCATAAATAAGTCCACCATGGTGTATCTGCCTCAGTAGAGGATTTAATGAGAGAAATAGGTAGTCATTGTCCTTGGCACTCATTTTCCTTGGCACTACACACTCTTTCATATATGCATGAGGAGCCATTTCACATATGGATTTACATGTGTGAATATATGATGGGTACGGGTGGAGAGCCAGTCCTCAATATGAGGTTATCTAGCACTGATCTGTTTCCTTGCACATGTTCAGGAGCCTCTTGGATGAGGTAAACAAATGAAGGAAGCTTGATTTCACCAACTGGTGCAAATGCTCTCCACCAGCCTACAAACTTTGGAGGAGAACGTCTCTTAAGCGTAAAAAATGATATTTTCCTCAACAGAGCAAACTTCTTCCTCAATTTTTCTCGGTTACTTAAAAAAGGAAAGTTTCTTGGCTATAAAACTAGCATATAAGGAAAGAGAAATTCTAGAGTGCTGTCCTCTGAATATGCCGGCCACAGAGACTGGCGAAATGTTAGGAACAATAACCTTCAGAACATGGCCAAAGAGCCCAAAAAACCCACAAGAACCTCTAGAATTTATCTCTAACATAGTTTATATTTTGTTGTTGTTGCTGCTGCTGCTGGATACCACTTTGGTAATATTTCATTACTTTTTTTAGGTTAGGCATCCTTCAGTCTCGAAAGACTATGGTAACGTGCTCTGTATGGAGGACTTGGAACAACGCCTAGTGTGGCTGACGGGGCCAATTCGAGAGTGACAATCTCTTCCACACTGAAGACAAATCCAATCTGACCCCTGTCCAGGTCCCTGCTTTTGCTGCTTTTGTGACTTCCTCTTCACCTCGGCCTGCTGGATAAGGGTCTCTTCAAATTGGGAGAGGCCCGTGATGCAGTGCCTGCCTCCAGGCTGAACGCTCAGATGTCAGGGTTTCCCATCTGTTGAGGTCTATTCCTAAGGCCTTCAGATCTCGCTTGCAGATATCCTTGTATCGCAGCTGTGGTCTCCCTCTGGGGCGATTTCCCTGCACTAATTCTCCATACAGGAGATCCTTTGGAATCCGACCATCAGCCATTCTCACGACATGCCCAAGGCAATGTAGACATCGCTGTTTCAGTAATGTGTACATGCTGAAAATTCCGGCTCATTCTAGGACTACTCTGTTTGGAACTTTGTCCTGCCAGGTGACAACAAAAATCCGTCAGAGGCAACGTATATGGAAGGTGTTCAGCTTCCTCTCCTGCTGTGCACATTATTACTTATCCAGCTACTAATCCAACTAAAATCTTAGCAACTTAAAATTCAGTTACTATGTATTCAGTGAGCATTCTTAAGTCAAAATTATTATCCACAAACCTTCTTGCCTTGTTACACTGTTGTAAAAGAACTTTTGGAGACAAATTGCTTTAAGTTAAGAAATAATTTTCTGTTGTATTTAGAGTTGTGTGACTCAGGATGCAACTATGTCTACAGTGATTTCCTGAGGATTTTGGTTAACAATGTATTCAATGCAAATATTTGAAATATACTAAGGAAAAATATAAGGATGATATTACAAAATATATTATTGGGAATACTTTCCCAACAATACAATGTCTCTTAAGCATTAAAAGGCTTCCAACTACTGACCTCTTGGTACACTGGCATACAATGAACAAACAGACTCATTCAGCTTTTTGCAATATTGCACTGGATTAGAAACCTTCTGTTGTTAAACCCAAGCTGAAGTAAACAGTACGATTTTTCACAAAGCCTTAGCCACACAGAATGTGATGCCATCCCCAGTCTCCAAAACAACACTGACATGATATTTAAAGAGGCTCATGAAGGAGAAGTTGTAATCACGACCAAGCCCGGCTATAATCAGGAAGCTGAAAGACAGATTTCGAATAACACATCATATGGACCTTATCCTCACATCCTGGTGAAGAATTCTGGATAGAACAGCATAAATTAATGATGGATCATGCTGTGGGTGTGTAGGACGATCTACATGGAAATTCCCCAGAAGCCTTAACCAGTTGATACTATCCTGAGCAGTGCCATTGTGGTTATGTGGAGTGGAGGGGAAAAGTTAAAAAAAAGGGGGGAGCCAGGGTCTTATTATCATAGGGAAGTGGGAAATCTTGCTGATGCAGCACAGGTAGGATTAGCAATTAGTCTCAGCATGGCAATATTTAGAAAGTTTCCAAGAACAAGATGTTTTTTGAATACTCATGTCATCTCTTTTCTACCTCCCATCTAAAAGTAATGAACCAAGTGATCCTCATTGTCTTAGATCACAACTGAGATATTCCTGACCATATGTTATCATTGCCCGAAGTTCATAAGGATACTATAGTTTCCTGGTCTCCTTCTATGGTGAGGCCTAGATATATTCCACAAAGATAGACCACCAGCAATCAGGGTTAACCATGCCAGGTAAAGCTGTAGCACATCTCACTACAAAACCTTGCAAGTTTGTTCTCATCCACAATTACTTTAGCTTTGGAAAACACAAGGCTGTACACTGGATTTGGATGACTCACAAACTCTGACCATTTGGTCTGATTTGAAGAACATCTGGATTAAAGCAGAATGAGCAGATCTGGTTCCAGGGCAAAGCAAAGCAAATATGGGAATTGATTTTTCGATGAATCATGCTGAATGGAGCACAACTTGCTCCCACCTCTTTTGTTGTTGTTGTTTTTTTAAAGGGAAGGCACGTAAAGATACCTATTATGCAAACCCCTGAAGTTAACTGTCAGCAGATTAACTCCCTTCTTTAAGGACTGCTGTGTCTTCAAATTGCATGCAAAATGAAATATGTTACAGACATTTTGGGTTTCCGGTGCATTGACTTTACAAATATACTAATCAATGGCTGGAATCCTATTGTGGAGTTCTGCAGCACGATTTCAGACAAACAGAAATCATATGAATAAAACTTGACTGGGACTCAGGAGCAATCTTCTACATGCCAAATCAAGAACAGGACAAAAGACATCACTTGTAGTTCCCACTTAAAATCACTCAAAAGACATGCATGTTTTATGATGGCCATCAACATTTTTTCCACTTATAACTTCTGTACTCCTTTCCTGTCTTCCCTCTTTAAGTATAACTCTAGACTATCTATGGGCTGTATTCCTCTGTTGCACTAGGATTAAACAAATATGTTACCCCACAATGTATGTATTGCACTCCTTATCTATGACTAGATGACATTTGCATTACTCTAAAAACCACCATTAAGAACTCTTTCTGTCACCAACAAGAACTGCCAATGGTCTTTAATGATCACTGATTGTCCAGTCTGACAATCTGATTTCGGTATCTCCCATCTGGTGATGTCCATGTGTAGAGTTGCCTCTTATGTTGTTGGAAAAGAGCGTTTGTTATGACCAGCTTGTTCTCTTGACAAAACTCTATTAGCCTTTGCCCTGCTTCGTTTTGAGCTCCAAGGCCAAACTTCTCTTTTGTTCCTTTTATCTCTTGACTCCCTCCTTTAGCATTTCAATCCCCTATAATGAAAAGAACATCTTTCTTTGGTGTCAGTTCTAGAAGGTGTTGTAAATCTACATAGAATTGGTCAATTTCAACCTCTTCAGCATCAGTGGTTGGTGCATAAACTTGGATTACTGTGATGTTTAAAGGTCTGCTTTGGATTCTTATTGAAATCATTCTATCATTTTTGAGATTGTACAGCTTTCCTCACTCTTTTGTTGACTGTGAGGGCTACTCCATTTCTTCTATGGGATTCTTGCCCATAGAGAGATGATAATCGTCTGAATTGAATTCACCAATTCCTGCCCATTTTAGTTCACTGATGCCCAGGATATCAGTGTTTATTCTTGACATCTCCTGTTTTACCACATCCGGCTTCCCAAGGTTCATATATCTTACATTCCAGGTTCCTGTGCAGTATTTTTCTTTGCAGCATTGGACTTTCCTTTCACTTCCAGGCATGTCCACAGCTGAGTGTCCTTTCGGCTTTGGCCCAACCACTTCATTAGCTCTGGAGCTGCTTGTCCTTGTCCTCTGCTCTTCCTCCTTAGCATGTTGAATGCTTTCTGACCTAAGGGACTCATCTTCCAGCGTCATATCTTTTAGCCTTTTGTTTCTGTCCATGGAGTTTTCTTGGCAAAGATACTGGAGTGGCTTGCCAATTCCTGCTCCAGGTGGATCACGTTTAATCCTAACTCTCCACTGTGACCAGTCCGTCTTGGGTATCTCTGCATGGCATAGCCCATAACTTCTCTGAAATACTCAAGCCCCTTCGCCATGACAAGGCAGCAATCCATAAAGGGACAGATAGTGTTAGCCCAGTAAATATTGATGTATCTGCTGATTTCTTCAGGAAGAGTTAAAGGTGCTGTATAGTGCAAAGGGCAGGGCAGTTTGGGATGAACCAGTTCACCACTGCCATCCCTTTGGACAGCAGGGTCTCCAAAAATGGTTTACTTTCTGTTTTACAAACAACAACCTGTGGGGAATTTACAAAAACCTGATCATTTGCAGCCTAAATTTATGGTAGATAGATATTTATTGTGCCAGTCCAAAGACAACAGCAAAATTAAATAAGGATGTTTCAGTCTCTCTAGACAGTTTTGGATGCCATTTAGGTTTTTAGGACTATAGATTTATTTATTATTCATTCATTTGTTTTATTTATAAGCCGTCTTTCTTGCGATAAGAGGACCCTTGTGCTCTCTACTTAATTTTCTTCTTAGGTACTGTTTTTACACTTTTTATTTGCACATCAGAAAGCTACTCAAAGACTCCATTCCCCATGAGATGATACTGATCCAGCTGCCTAAGTCTTCTGTTATCTCAGCTTTTGTGAGCTTTCATTAAGAGGCTGGATGTTTTGGAATAAACAAATCTCTGGATTCATAGGATGTCCAATAACCTGAAAACAGATGAAGAGATAGTTATTTTTTTAGGCGAATGTTTTCTTTGACCAAGAAAATGATTCCCTTAACATCTTTCCATTCATGCCCTTCCCATAGTAATAATCAACAAGTCATCTTGGGAGTACAGACTGAATCATCATTTGTGGTATTTATGAGGTAGATAATATTATCTCGTTTGTACCCTGTTCAGTTGAATATGCTTTTGGGACTTTTCCATTTGAGTGAAGCAACTTGTTACTTTGGGGTTTCTCTTAGCTCAGGGCTTCTCCCATGTTTTCAATGTTTACATGAAGCCACTAAGGGAGGTCATCTAAACCAGTGGTCCTCAACCTTGGGCCTCCAGATGTTCTTGGACTACAACTCCCAGAAGCCTTCACCACCACCTCTGCTGGCCAGGGTTTCTGGGAGTTGAAGTCCAAGAACATCTGGAGGCCCAAGGTTGAGGACCACTGATCTAAACTCTAAGGCTTGTGTTTCATCTCCATGCTAATGATAACCAGCTCTATTTCAGTTTTTCGTCTGATGCCAAGGAGGTTGTAGAAGTCTTAAATATTTGTCAAAATGTTGTAAGGTATTGGATATGAGCAAACAAATTCTTAAATTACTTGGGCTTGCTAGTCAATAGAAAAAAAAAACAACCTACTGTTGGGATTATAACCTGTTTTGGATGGCTTGCACTTTCTCTTAAGGGCCAGAATTGCAGTTTGAAGATATTCTTGGAATGCAGCATTGCAGCCAGAAGACCGCATGGCAGCTATGGACATCAGTACCTTTCCCCAGCTTCAGTTTGTGAGTCAGCTGCATATCCTAGGGAATAAAGATTTGGGCACAGTGACGCATGCTTTAATTACCTCCTAATTAGACTACGTGCTCTACATGGAGCTGCCCTCAAAAAGTGTTTGGAAACTAGCTAGTGCAGAAGGCAGCAGCTCAATTTTTGTCTGATGTGTCATTTAGATGCTATCTATCACTTGACTCAAATCAATTGAACTGGTTTCCAGTTTACAGTGGTGCCTCTTAAGACAAATGCCTCGCAGGACAAAAAAAAACTCGCAAGACAAATGGTTTTGGCAATGGGGGGTTGATGACTTGCAAGACAAATTTTCCTATGGCCATGCTTCGCAAGACAAATATTTTCCATTTTTTGTTCCTGCCTCATGTTTGCTGATTTTTAAATGTTTTTCTATGATGTTAAAAAAGTTAAAGTTTTTTGATTGAAATTTTTGAAATCATCTGCACAATATGTATGGTTTTAAAGAGCACTTAATAAACCCTTTGTAAACCAAATTTGACTTTGTTCTGACTTTTTTTGGCCATAGGAATGCATTAATTGTCGCAAGACAATTTTTCGCAAGACAACATTAACCATGGAACGAATTAAATTCGTCTTGCGAGGCACCACTGTATTTATTATATTAATTTAATATTTTCATTTTGATTTATAAAGATATAAATGATTTGCTTTCAGAATATTTGAAAATGAGGGAAGCTCACAACTGGATCTCTCAGAAATTTAGGGTTCAGGCACCCACCATCATGATCTGAGTTGTCCCTTTCCGAGAGGCTGCTCCTTCCTATATGTATTTGTGTGGAATTTGAGATCTTCAAGAAATGTCTTGTTGTGTTCCCCCCCCCCCCCGCACAACTATGTAAAGTACAGAAAACAGGGGTTGCTCTTTGGCAGCTCCTCAGTTGTGGAACTATTCCCAAGGGAAGTCAGGCTTTTCCCATCCCTTATGATCTTCCTAGTGGAAAACAAAGAGTATATGCATTTCAGCATAATATTGGTGTTTGAAGGTGGCCTTGTAGCTGGTTATTAGATATTTTGGTCTGCTTTCTAAAATGCTGTCTTTTAACATTGATTTCTAAATTAATTTTATCTGTTTATAAGTATATTTTTTAAAAAAATCTTTTCAAGGGTGTGAATCAGACCTGAGAAGCAATACACACATCCTTTTAATTAATCCATACTGGGTCAGAGAGTACATTTAAAGGTAAGTATGTCTATACTTACCATTTAGTTGGGGCTTCTGGACTTCAGAAAAGTCAAAACGTCCCTTGGGGCCCACTTAGAAACAAAGTGAGGCCAGCCATCCAGGAGCACACAGGTTCAAGAACACGCCCAGAATATGAATTTCATTTTTCTAAGGGAATGTAACTGGCCATGTAGTTATGTCTAGATCTGTTTTCATACTCATAAAAAAATCATTCTGTATTGGCAGAATAAAGTTGCTGCTAATTCACTCACCTCCAGCCTTTCAGTGATGCTCACCACCATTTTGGGTCCTAGACTGTCTGCCTAGAAGCAGATGAGAAGGAGACAGTTGGGTGTCTTCAGCATACTGATGGCATCCAAACTATCCTCCTCTCACCCCCACCCTGCTCCATCCAGGACACCTCCGCATAGATCCTAGATGTATTAATTCAAGAATACTGTCTCACTGTTCAGCATCCATGTTCCAAAAACTAAAAAGAAAGAAGGGGGGAAGCTGAACGTGAAACAGCACAGCATACGCCTATGCATGAAATATAGATCTGTTGACCCCCTCCCCCCCACTCAAGACAAGCGGCATTGAAATTGATAGTAGAAGAGAGGTTTATATCGGACAGGAAACTGCAAAGGAACAAAGAGAGGGGGGCTTCAATGAATGGCAAATGATGAAAGGAAGTATTTTCTCTTACTTTTCGTCTTAACAAATTAGTTTAATCTGTGTCCAGCAGTGATTGTATTGTTGTCACAGGCTGAAAAGGGAATTGCCACTAAGGTAAGCTGAATGACCTTTGAAAGTGTTGTAAAAAGAAATGGTCTTTTGTAATAAAGTCCAAAGAGGCTTGAGGAAATGGAGTATTTGGGGGATAAATTGCATATCATTTGTGGCTGTTTCAGAGCTCACTGCTTGCACAGGCTTATGGCTTTCTGAGAGGAGGAATATTCCGATTATGAAACCTGAGGTACAATCGTTTGTATTGTGTCCTTGTTGCCTCCCTCCCTTGTGCCACTTTTCTTTGGGGCTCTTTTATATTCAAAGTTATTTTGAAAACGCAATTTAGTTTTTAAGGCAAATCTGCTTTGTAGAGTGTTTTAAAAAACTTTGTAAGAATGCTTTCTGATTTTTTTAAAATAAATCTACTGGAGCTTTATTTTGTATGAGCAAAGTTGGAACTGTATATTTAGGATCACTTTGGCATTCTGTAAGGATGTTGACAAGTCTTTGGGGCCAAGTCTGAGACTTCAGTACCAAGTCTTGAGTCCCAAGCCCCAAGTCTGAGTCCCTATTAAAAACAGAAAAAGAGAGGGGTAGGTGGGTTCTGAGTCTCAAGTCCAAGTCAAGGGGGGGGGACATGAGTCGAGTCACAGGTACAACTTGTCTGACTTGACAATGAGTCCAGCAACTTGAGACCCCATCCTTGGCATTCTGTAATCTAGCAATGACGAATCTGGTGTGGGTCTCTGTGGTTGTACAACCAATCTCCATTTGGTCTCAAATGGTTGTACAATGGATCTTGAAAGCAACACAAGACCAATCATACAAATGGAAGTCTGCCAAAGTGTAGAGAATACTTACCAGGCTGCCTTTCTGTCTTACAGAACCAGATACTGGTTTATAAAATTACCCTTGATTCTGTTATAATTCTTGTAGAATGTTTTTCAATTTGACATTAGCTTAGCAGGGACCACTGTAACCAGACCATCCATGTGCAGGAATTCTCATACCTGCTGAGCCAGATGGAAATGGTAAAAGCACTCATCCTTAGTGAGGCCACCTAAAACTCAGGTAGCAATGCTTATTCAGGAAGTATTTCCAAACTACACATGCATATAACAGCCCTTGGGGAGAAAAGGAAAGATTCTGTCCTATGGAGATTGTTAACAAGTGAGGCTTCTCCCCAAAACGTTATTGAGGGACTTCTCTTTTCCCCTAGAGAAATTAGGTGAAATGTTTCCCCAGTTTCTGGGGTGGAGAACTTGGAAAGCCCATTAACACACAAATTTAGATTTAATTCAGTGCTGTTTACTCCACTGTGATAGACTACCGCTCACAATAGTGTCAAGCTAAGGCTTTCTCCATTTGTTGTAAAAATACAGAATCGATTTACTTTCACAGGAACCAACTATTTTGGGTACCTGGAGAGAGAGAATTAATCACAACTCAATGCAGAAATGTGGATTTTCTAATATATAGGGTTTATTGAAAGATTTCTGCAGAAAAGGAGGTGACAGGAGTCTTTTTTTGACTCTAATCATGTCGGCTCAAAAATAGAAAAGGCTTACCTTTATAGGGTGTAAATCATAACAAACTTGAGAAATAAGATTGAGAGGTTTCTGTTTAAGGGATACTTTGACCAGCAATACTGTCCTGATGCAGTTTTGGCTAGGTTACAATAACATGTGATCTGCAGAGACACGTACATGTGTTAAAGTTACTGGTGGCACTTTCTCATAACCTTGTTAATACAATGTGTACTGTAGAAATATGAAAACAAGTTTGTTGCCAGAACATGGTTCATGCTAAATGTTACAGTTCTAGTTGTTATCATGTCATGTCCTTTGTTTCCCATTATCTGATCTCTAGACTACTAAAAACATCTGTGATTCTGACCTTGCATTTCCTGAGAAAGCTTTTATTGTTCTCATATCTAGCAGGTGTGTGTGGGGGGGAGGGGACTTCTTAAGTTAGCTATTTCACTTGAATGAAGCCTTGTTACACTAATATCTTGTAGCTTAAAGATTTAAAGAAAATAGTATATATAGAGTATAATGAGATATGTATATTAAAGGAAAAGAAGGGGAAATTTGATTTTACCCAGACAGTCATGCTACCTGAAAGAGTTTCTGATGGAATTGCTGAGGAATGACTCTAGAATATTTCTATTCAGGCTTCTCAGTGCCATTTGTCATTAATTGACAAATTGATAGAAAACGTATTTATTCCAGAAATTTTACAGCAGTTCTATTTAAGCTGGAGATTCTTTTAGTAGTGCATTTATTTATTTATTTTTCTGTGGGCTTCTAATATTTGTGTTCTGAACCTTTGGGACTAGAGGGCACCAAACCCTGGATCTATCAATGAAATCATGTCATCTTTTTAAAGAAGAAAAATCTGTTTTTCACAGTTTAAATGCCAAATCATCTAGTGGTTAGTTTTTCTGAGCTGAAAAATCCCACCATCGTCATCACCAAAATATAAAAAAGCACTCATTCCTTAAATATTGATGATTTTACCTCAGGAAATACATTAAGATGGTATTACTTTGATTTATGCAAGATATGCTATGACAAGGCATGTGATGGGATAAAGTGAGAGGAGGAAATAGAATCAAATTGTGGAACGCATAAATGAGGAAAGATAAATGGCTTTTTATGGGATTCAGAAAATGAGCTTTACATTCCTGGTTTGCTTGCTGCTGCAAGAGCCAGCTGTTTCTTTCAATGATAAAGCTTTATCACTCTCTAGATAGTTTATGTGTTGGGGTTCCCTGTGTTAGATGTGTGTCTGTGTTTTGAATTGTTCTAAGCTGAGAGACTGACATCTAAAAATCAGTAACTCAAAGCAAGAATGAATTTGTGCACTTTTCTTGGTTTTGGTTAGAGATGGGGACGAATATAAAAATGGATCAGTTTCCTGATGAATATAGCCGATTCGTCATATATTCATTGATCCATATTTGTAAAATTTTAAATGATTTCCTTTAAATTTGATTTCCTTCAAAATGGAGAGGTTTGTTCTCCTTGCAGTCCAGGGGACTCTCAAGAGCCTCCTCCAGCACCACAATTCAAAGGCATCAATTCTTCGGCGGTCAGCATCCCCTGTGCCAAAGAGGGCCTGTCTCAGGCCCACCCAAAACTGGCAGACTGTTCATTCCAGCTTCCTAGCTATTCTACAGCTTCAGTAGGTAGGCAGAACTTGGAACAAACTACAGGAGCTCAGCTCATCAGCGGCCCCATGGATTAACCACCTTTACATTAGTAGCTTCTTGGACCCTATTGATCTGTTGTTGCTGCTGCAGTTGTGCAACCTCAGTTGCTTCCTGGGGGCAAACTGAACTACCTTTGCGCTGAAGAAGACAAGAATCTTCTTTCCTTTTCCTTCCTTCCTTTTTCCTCTGCCTCCCCCCAAGCCTGTCCGGGCATTCCTGTGCCAAGAGGGCCACGCTGTGCCCCACCCAATGCCTGTCCTGCCATCCCATACCAACACGGTGCTCCAAGGTCTACTCAGGCTACTCCAAATGTGGCAAGAGGGCCATCTAACCCTTTTGGCTGGCACACCCAGAGCCAGTCCTGGCACCCCTGAACAAGCGAAGAGGACTGTCCAGCTCTCTTACTGAACAGTAAGAAAAATGAATAAATAGTTGTTCTTGTAAAACTAAAGTGTACTAAGTGTACTACAACAAAAGTGTAAAGTGTTGGGTGACACCCATAATGTGCCAATACAGAGGGTTGTCCGGCCATGTTGGCACACTCAAAGCCAGGCTCTGCCCCATCCAAGCCTGTCCAGGCATCACCCCATCTCCCGGCTTCAGACGGCAGAGCTTGTCCAGTTTTCCACCCGAGCATCTTTCTTTCTTTGAAGGTTGTCAGCAAATCTAGTTAGATGTTGGTTGAGAGGTGATTCTCCTAGGCCAGGTTCTGC
Organism: Pogona vitticeps; assembly: GCF_051106095.1. NCBI lineage: Eukaryota > Metazoa > Chordata > Lepidosauria > Squamata > Agamidae > Pogona > Pogona vitticeps. Next base: position 37,463,159 of record NC_135787.1, read on the forward strand.
CCCATCCAAAGCTTGTCCATGTCCGGGCATCCCCGGTGCCAAAGAGGGCCTGTCTCAGCCCCACCCAAAGTCTGTCCAGGCGTCATCCCATCGCCCCATTGCCCGGCTTCAGACGGCAGAGCTCATCTGGTTTTCAATGTGTACCAAGGGGGGTGGCCTGTCTAAGTCCCCCCAAACTTCCAAGGGCTATCTTTATCATATCCGGGTGGTCTCAGCATCCAAGTTGCAAGAAATCCCCAGCTTTCCAGTTCTAAATGAGCATCTTTGTATGAACAGATCGATTTGTCGATTCATCAAAGAATATTTGTATATTCGTATTCATTGATTTGTTAACCTTGACGAATAACAGATCAAAACAAATCACAATTTTTAAAATTCATCCCCATCTCTAGTTTTGGTCCATAAAGGTTCTCCTATAAGTTTTTTTAAAAAAAGAATTGGTTTGTTTATTATACAAGCATATACATCATTCCAGAGAAGACCTAGAAGTTATGTAGGACTTGTGTAATTTTTTTGTTTTGTTTTGTTTTTGGTCCTTAACTCTAAGGATTGGGTGGTATGAAAATTCTTCACCATACTGGAAACACTAGGTTAAACCTAAGAAGGTATAGTTACCAATTTTGGCTTGTTCATATTGGGACATTCAGAATGTAGAAGTGTTTGTGGTATGTGTTTTTTTTTAAGTAGTAAGGTTGAGTTTATATTAAGAAAACAAACAAGTAAACATATTTACAGAAATATGTAAAGTGAAATCAACAGATCTTTTTCAATCAAATAGAGAACTTTGATTGCTTAGTTTTTAAAAGTGTGGCTTTTAAACACCTATGTATTCAAATACCTATATGTTATGTTAAATTTTGGTTGTCACTTCACCTTTTCTGACAATTGCGTCATCTTTAACAGTTGCATGACAAGTAGGCAGGTACTGCACCTCCCTTTTCATCTCTTTTCACACTCCACTGTACATAACAGTAAAAACATGTACAATTGTTATGTGAAGTTGGTATATTAAAAAAGACAAATTCACAGAAAATGAGACAGAATATATTTACGAATGAAATATATGGCAAGAAGACACAGATCAAAATGAAACTAACCCATCTTTCCATAACTATCTACCCCTGTATGTCTCTATCATATATAGAAAGAGACAAGAAAGCATAACAATTTTGCTAGTAGGAATGCTTGAAGAACATGGCAGATTCCATTTCCTAAACAAACATACCTGGTTTGTCTATCCTGGATTTCATTTTGTCCTTCTATTTTCTTGGAGATGATGGTCCTTTTTTGAAGCTTGCAGTAAAATCCATAAAGTAGTAATATGAAGTGACACCTGACATACATATGAATGTGTGATGTATCAATGGCAACAGACAATAGCTGTTTGAAAAAGCAGCTAGAAAGTATAGCTCCTTCCAGGCAGAATATAAATAAACCCATACATGGCTACCCAAAGGGACACAATGGTACTCCATTCCTCCCAGGGACATTGTATCGTCAAGAAAATATGTTCGCCCTCGTGGGCTTAAAAGCGAAGTAAAGACAAGTCTGCCTATGAAGCCCTGTGCATGAACATGCAAGCTGACAGGAAACCTCTCCAGAAGTTTTGGTACAGTTCACATTCAGTTGATGACTGAACCATTTGGCTGAATAGCAAAGTAATAAAACCAGAAGTTTATGTGTGAGAAAATTTCAGACTTCACAGGCTGTCCATCTTTGTGATGCTTTGATCAACATTAAAAGGAGTAGATGTCAGATATGATTCAACTCCTGTACAGCATATAGTTTGACCTGTACTAAATTACTTTTTTCTTTCTCTGGTATGTTTTGGATCAAAGGCATGACCTGATCTTAACACTAAATGCTACATCCAAGCTCAACTACATAAAAACAGGATGATACATGAAAATTGTGCTGACTTTGCAGTAGTACTGGAGCGTATAGGTTCTTGGCAAGTATTTATGGTCATACTGTAAAGCAAAAGGGACCGAGGCGCGATAATCCAAGCCATGGCAATTATAAGAAAAATGATACTAGGAATTCATCATTAACAGGAATCAATAACAGCTTGCACAATTAGAGATTGAGCTCTTACTGAAACAATTACTCCATTTCTGAGAAATTTCTTAGGATATAATGGGAACCAGAAGCTCTATAAGTTTCACATTATCACCACTTAGAATGTATCACTATTTTAGAATGACTCTAATGAATTTGCATTTTGGATAACACGCTGGTAGTTAACAAGTTAGCTTTATGGAAATGTGGAGTGCAGCTCTGAACATGGGACATTGTAAGGCATTTTTAAACTATGTACTTTTTCTATCTTCCATTTGAAATTATAAAAGAAACACTACTGCCAAGGTCATTCTCTCTCTCTCACACACACACACACACACACACACACACACACACACACACACACACACACACACACACACACACACACACACACACACACACACACACACACACAGAGTGACTGAAGTGTTTAATGAACAAAGAGGTAGCTCTACCTTTTGTGTGCATTCTTTAAACTCCCTGCATTTTCAGCATTTTGAAGTTTACTGCTGGTTTCAGTGACAAACTTTTATAACTATTATCAGCTCCACCATAAAACACAATTTATGTACTCTTCTTTATTGGATCTATAAAAATACTTAGGAGATATGGGCAGAACTATCTTTCTGGTGTACTGTTTGGAACAGAACTTGAAAAAACATACTTTACAACACTTACTCAGACAAATAAAATGGGGAGATCCATGTTTCTGAGGGGCAAACTAGAAGTGAAAACTGAGCTATTGTAGATAGTTCTCTGCTCTCTTTAAAGTTTTTCAGATAGCATCTGGAAATGCACTGTATAGTGTTTGTGTGAGAAAATTAACCTTACTCAGTACTACTTGCTTCATTGGAAAATGTAGGAGTGCTGCTAAGAAATTAATTTGGAACACAGGTCCAAAGGATACATATGTGCACATCCTAATCTGTATGTACAAATAAAAAAATAAAAAACAATACAGTAATTTAAAAAGAAATAAAAAGCTAGAAGTGTTAGAGTAGAGCCATACAGATATTTGCCACAAGTATCAGAAACCTATCTTGCATATTATTCATATTTTCTCTCCAATCTACAGACTTCTGCTGTCTTTGAAAAACAGGAGTGGTTGGGCAACATTAATGCTGTTGCTTGCTCATATAATATAATTGTTAGATTTGTTCGGTTCCTAGACTGGCCAAATAACTATCCAGTCCTGAAAACTGGTTTGAAGCTGGACATTAGCAGTCACAAGTGTAGAATCTCTAGCCAACATGGTCTCACAAGTCCAGGTTTCTGCCTTTATCACAGTATAGCAAACAAGGATGATGCAATCATATGTGAAAAGCCCTACCTACTTCTTATTTTCTGCAACAGGAAGAAAAAGCAAGTGGGTTCTGGTGAACACAGAAAATTCCAGGATGCCAAAAGGCTGTCAAAACATCAACATAAGTCCTTTAAATATGCTTTCCACAACATTGCCCTGGGCAGAGGGGAGAATGTGTATTGTATCTGAGACCCACTTAATTCTTTTTGAAGCCTCAGCACTGGAATTCAACTTTGCACTGGGGTTATTTGATTTGTTTTCATTTCTAAAGCCTTCAGTCTGTAAGCTTGTAATCAAATATAATCAAATACCTCCATTCGTAAATGTATTAACCATTGCATGTGAAATATGCTTTCTAATAATCAGAAACCCAGAGACATTGCAGTGTTGATGGCTTAATGCTATCTACTGGTTTGACACCATTTATGGATTATTTTTCTTCTATAAAATATACCTGATAGAAAAATAAGAACCAAATTGCTGCTGTAAATAGATCTAATGAAACTATACTAGTACCAAGAGACACAAGATATGAGGCGGGGGGGGGGGAATGTAACTGGACTTCTTCGTTTCATTAATGCATCACATTGCTCTTCTACACTCTTAGGTCTAAGATACAGAGCATACAGGTGAGAGAATTCTTCAGCCGGCGGACGGGCGTTTTGTGCCCTGGAACGGCGTGGCTGGCTTTTGCCCCAACATCCCCGGATGACGCGAGAACATTTGGGGGCACGAGGGCATGTTGGGAGGGGGAGCTCGCTTATATATGGGAGCTCTCCCCGATGTTTGCCCTCTTTTCGTTGCGGGCACCCACCCGCCCTCCCTTGTGTTAGTGTGGCTTTAGTGGTCGCCTTTTGAGGGGCCGGATAGGAATTTTTGACCTTCAGCCTGATTGGCTTTTGGCTGAGGGGATTTTTCGCCTATCCCACACTACTGAAAGGGTTGTTGGCTTTTAGGTGGTTTTATTTGGTCACACTGGCGGGTAGTGCGGAAAAACAGGTGGTCTCGGCGAATCCCGTTTGTAAGTCAAACTAGCCAACAGCGTATCTGACCTCTCTGCTCTGCGGATTGTGCGATCACAGGGCCGGTGTGGGAAGATGTGTTGGGCCACTCCTGGATCAACAGTCATCAATTAAAGATGGCTCGAGGTCTAGGGGTGTTTGTTAGCGGCCGGCCAGGTTCTTGCTGTCATTACGGCAGCGGGAGCATGGGGGCCGGGGGCTCGCCCAATGGCAATCTTATGGGGTATTTTGATACCCCTGTTTCCTGTTTCCGCACTACAGCAGCCCCCCCCAACAGTTTTAAGAATTTGAATTTGGTTGAATTAATTAAATAAAGTATGGCCCGTTTAAATCCAAGCTGTTGTCTCGCGTATTTATTCCGGGGCTGGGGGGCAATTGGAAATATGCATCATAGGACTCAGTACACCATAATCAACATACTATCATTTTATGAATCAGCAGTTGTTCTGGCTTAAATCATGAAAACTGTTCAACATGTCTAGTTACAAAATTAGTCATTTACTTGGAAACACACATGGCACTCATAATGATAAGCTAAAGAACATAATGTATAATTTGATACACAGGCTGTCAGGAATGACTTGAAGCAATTTCCATTGAATTCAACATGGTTTTCTTCTCAGTAGACAGAGACATAAATTATGTATTGACTGATTTGGCAGAAGCTGATGGATAGTTCATATTTATGTAAACCCACAAGAAGTTTGAGGTTTAGAGGGTTCTTTTTAGCTTGTTTTGACTTTAAATAAATATTGTACAAATATCTTGTGCAATATTTAGAACGGATGTACTGTTTACTGCTAGCACTTCTGAAATTAACTTTGATTTAGTTTTATGTATTTTTGTGCTTTAACTGTCTTTTTTCTGGATAGTGATCACACCATATTTTAAAATATAAAAATTTGATTCAGGATCTAGCTTCAGTTGGACAATTTAACAATCTTGTATGACTTTTTAAAAGATTATTCGCTCTGACATGGTATCCGATCGCCATGTTGGGGACGCTTTGCCCTCCCGCTCGGAGGCTAGTGTCACATGTTGTGATACTGCTTTCTGAGGGAAGAGGACTAGGAGCTTTTAAGAAGGCTTAGTTGCTTCAGCAGTGCCCCTTTGCCTTTTGTTGGGCAACCCCTCCCACCCACCCTGGGTTTAAGAGTGAGATTAGCTGGCTGCCTTTTGAAGCTGGATGGGAATTTTTGGTCTGCATCCTGGTTGCAGGTGCATTTTTGCCCATCCCATTCTTAAGCAATGGGTGTGGTTTTTTTATGAATGTCCTTAATTTAATGTTAATTAAAGTCTTTACCAGTTGCAGCTGCGGGGAGTGCGATGGAAAAGTGGGGTGAGTTCATGACTGACATGTGGTAAAAATTTTAGGCCATCTCTCTGTCAGGTCAAGACAATTGACTATCAGGTGAGAGGTGGTTTTACATGTGATAACCTCCCCGCCAGCTGATCACTTAGGGTCACGAGGCTCAGTGGGTTTAGTTGATTGGGGGGTATCATATCAAAAAGCACCTGAATGTGTGCTGTACAGTGGACAGCATGATTCCGATTTAGGAGCTCACACTGCTCTAGGAAGCGTCTGGAGATCTAGGTGTATCCAAACAGTTAGGAATATCACACTACGCTAGCCCCCCTTGTATTTTGGGGGGATTTAACTTTAAATAGTCAATAAAAGTTGTGACCCAAGTTTTACCCAACAACTTGTGCCTCATCTCGTTATTTCTGGGCTGGGGGGGCAAGGTGTCAGTCTAATGTGTCAGTTCTTTGTTACCAACCAATTAACAGAGTTCTTTTTCATGCCTCTGGCTTTTCAGGCAAACCCTGCACTTCTGCCCCACCTCTACCTGTTTGCCTGCTTCCATTGTCAGCACTGACCTAGAGCAATTGCCATTGAATTCTTTTTAGTTCCAGCTAAGCTTGTGACCATAATGAATGCAGTCAGGATGGATATCTCCTAGCCCTGTGGTTAAAAAAAAATCAGCCCCTTTCCTTTTTCCCTTTTATACTTCTGTGCATAACTGAACATCATAAATGTAAGAAATACATCTTAATGTGCTTCTAGAGGTTTTCTTGCACTTTTTTTAAATTCTAGCTAGTGAAGGGGGTGGATTCTGAGAACTTATTCTGTTCTCCTACACTTTCTCTGATGCTTGTGGCTAATTTATACCTTGTGATCTGCTAATTAGAGAAGAGATTAAGGAAAATTCCAGTGTGTGTGTGTGTGTGTGTGTGTGTGTGTGTGTGTGTGTACACACACACACACACACACACACACACACACACTGGGGGGGTCTGATAGTCAGATAGACAGCTGGGGTATTGGACATCTTGGCCTCTTTTGGTTTCTTGTCAATGGCAACTTTATAATTTATTGACTTTAGATAACTTCCAGCTTAAGTCACTCTCTCCTTCTGTAAGGACATAGTTTATCTCTCTTCTGTTTTCTTCTGAAATGTATGGCTGACTCGAGGGTGATTCCATGCTGATTTTTAGCACACCTGGAGACACAGAAACCAGCTTCTGTACTCAAGTCTCTATTTTATCCTATTTGATTCTTCAAACAATGGACTTAATTGGTTGAGTGTGTTCAGTGATCTGTGCTAATGTTCTCCCTCTTGCCACCTTTGGAAAGAGAGGCAGCAGTGTCCCGCCCCATCAACTCTCTTCCCTGCACAGAGACATTCATGGGGGAGTAGAGAGAAAGAAGAGGGGAGGGTGACAGCATTGATAGCTTTGCCTTCTTTCTTACAATTGATGCCTACCTATCTATGTAGTGACTTTTGTCTAGTGATTTAGTTAACTTGGATAATGCTTGGCTAAACAATCTGCTGACCGCCAAAGAATTGATGCTTTTGAATTGTGGTGCTGGAGGAGACTGTTGAGAGTCTCCTAGACTGCAAAGAGAACAAACCTATCTATTTTGATGGAAATCAACTCTGAGTGCTCACTGGAAGGACAGATCCTGAGGCTGAGGCTCCAATATTTTGTCCATCTCATGAGAAGAGAAGACTCCCTGGAAAAGACGTTGATGCTGGGGAAGTGTGAAGGCAAGAGGAGAAAGGGACGTCAGAGGACGAGATAGTTGGACAGTGTCAGCAAAGCTACCAACATGAATTTGACCCAACTCCAGAAGGCAGTTGAAGACAGGAGGCCCTGGCGTGTTCTGGCCCATGGAGTCACAAAGAGTCAGACACGATTTAATGACTAAACAACAACAAAATCTTTGGTTTCCTGCTAGCCTACAAAAATGATGGTATAAAAATTGGTTTTGAATATCTAGCAAATTTTATATGCTTTAGTCAAATTAGCCCAAGTAATAAAATTGTATTTGATATATTTATTACATTTTTGCAGGAAAGCAGAGCTTTGAACATTGTAAAATGAAGCCATGACAAAATCAATTTCACAGTAATGAAAAAGGGGGGAAATGGTTACTGACATTTGATAAGTGTGTTAATTGATATCTGGCTTCCTGTAGCTAAAGTATCAAATGTCAATTAAAGGCACTTGTTTCAACAAACAAGATTTATTAATAAATAATTTCAAATTATTGTTGCACATCACATGTATATTATTATCAGAAATTGGATTAATTGTGCACTATGTTCCAAGAGCGAAAGCAAAAGTTCAGTGCAGAACAATGCAGGTCTAGTGTATCACACATTTACCTATTATTACAATTAGGTTTGAAATCAAAAACTTCAGACTGACATGCCTGCCAAGTTGCCTTCTTTGGATACTGAAATTTAGCGAAAAGGGATAAATGATAGTCCTTCAAACTGGGATGGGGATGTATTTGCTTACCCTGCTTCACTCAGGAAGGAAGATATGTAGTGCTGGAATCGTATATTGAGTGTCCCATTTGTGAATCCATTCTACAAATATAAGACAGCCGGTGTAGTGAAGTGATTAGAATGATGCATTAGAACTTAGAGGAGCTGGGTCAGTATGAAGGGATACAAACCCTGCTCAGACACAAATCTCGCAGGGTGCCCTTGGGTCAAGTACACCCTGTCAGCTTGACCTACCTCATAAGATTGTTTCTGAGGGGGAAAGGATAACTGTGTACACTGACTTGTGATTATAGGAGAAAAGGCAAAACAGACATTAAATAGATACAGCTAGCTCTACCAATAATAGCATTACTACTAATAATAAAGATATAGGTTGGAAAGTCTTCTAACCAGGACAGGATGGGTCAGACCCAATCTGTATATGCAGATATAGAGAATATATTGAGGTTGGGGCATCTTTCATACATCCCTAGTTTATAAGTAATTGCTGCTGGCACCTTGAAATCTACACTCAAATGAAAGCATCATGGGTATCTGTGGCTATGTCATCATCTTGGCCACCAACAGAGATTTCCAAAGACTCTTCAAAGACAGCCTTTATGTAGCACATTGCAGTACTCCAGGCTTGTTGCACTTGCACATGCCATCAAGAGATAGCCTGGTCTTCTCACAAATGTGTGAAGTTGTTGCTGATGCCTAAGATCTCCAAGTGATGGATACATTTAACAAATGTATTTCCAACTGCTGACAGTATATTTGTTTTCACATATCCCACACTAGAATGGCAAGCCACCATGATCTTGGGTGCATCATCTAACAATAACTCTTAGCATGACAAAAGATGGCATGTAGCTCTGTCCTTTGGCAGCTGAAAGCTCATTTGTTTTTCAAGTTATTCTTTCTCACAACTTCTATCTGTAAATGTGAAGAGTTGGGGCTTTAGCTATTTTTTGTTTTCTCTTCAGTGCTAATTGAGTGGTTCAGAGTGCATCATTAATTTTGACTCTTCGCTGTTTTTCCTCCATGGATTTTGAGACAATGATTTGAATGCTTACATGACTATCTTCCTTTTTGACCTATTGCTTGACAACAGCAGATGTGAAAAATGTGATTCTTAGCTTTCACTTCCCTGTACCATGGAATGTTTTAATCCATAGGAAAAAAAGAACTAGTTTCTATGTTACTTGTTGCTATAGGTGCCAATTCCGTGAAAAGTAAAGATTTAAAGTTTAATACATGCTTATTAATGCATGTGAGATAATGAATTTCCTGTGCCATTATCCAACTTAGTTTGATCGCTTCACTTATTATACTAACTAGACAGACAGCTACTTAAAAAAAGATGGTGTGATATTAATTTAAATTGTTTCAGACAAGGGTGAGATTGACAGTACATGAAGATAAATCCACTGGACATAAGGACAGCATATGCATGAAAAGAGTAACTAAATAATAAGATAACTTCATGAAGTGGCCCTCTTGAGTGGCATGCCACAAAGAGAGCTCCATGTCATCCTCCTCTCATGCACTCCCTTGGTGGCCCAAAACAGGTACAGTGGACCCTCTACTTACGGAATTAATCCGTATTGGAACAGTGGCTGCAGGTCAAAAAGTCTGTAGGTCGAGTCTCCATTGACCTACAATGCATTGAAAACCAATTAATCCTGTAACTGGCCGTTTTTGTTCCATTTTTGTTCCATTTTGGGTTTTTTCTGGTCTGTAGGTCAATTCTCAGGCTGCAAGTCGAACCTAAATTTTGCGGCCAGAGAAGTCTGTAACTCGAAAAGTCTGAAAGTCGAGCCGTCTGTAAGTCGAGGGTCCACTGTACATGATACTCTGGTGTTATGATCCTTGCAATAACCCAATAAAGCAGGAGGAAGTAACTTCAATTGTCTTGTATCCATTCCTCCCCAGCACTTACAATATGAGTAACAATCTAAAGAACTGGAAAACTGACAAATCAGGCTTGTTTGTGCCTAAGCAAGAACCACAATGAACTCCTAGAAAAACAAATCAATTTGTAATTTGTTTTTCTGGTTCATGCCTGGGGGGGGGACCTACCTGCTCCTGCCCCCTGCTGATAGGCAGACATATGCACAGGGGCATCAGGCCAGGTCCAGGAAAGGAAGTAGGACCTGCAGCTTCTGAGGATAGTGGCAGTGGTGGTGGAGAAGGGAGTGGTAGTGGCAGGACCAGGTAAGGAGGCAACAGGAGCAAAGGGGAGGTGGTTGGTAGCCATCACCTTTTGCTGAACAAAATGAAGTACCAAGAGGAAAATGTTTGGCACTTCATTTTGCTTCTGTGAAATAGGATCCTCAAACTGGATCCCAAAACAAACTACAAAACAGCCTGATTTTTTCTGGTTCATGGTTCAGTCCATGCTCATCTCTAACCTAAAGTCATTCATCCTCTGAGTATCAGCTGATAGTTCATTGCTTCATGCTTTTAGTTGAAGTGCTTTGGAGGTATAGAAGCAAGTTAATGCAGAATATAACATGGTTTAGAAGGATCTCTGTTTTAGACACAAATTAAACAAACATTAGTAATGTGTCTCTTCTCAAATCCCCTTGTATTTCTCCCTGTTATATCTCTTCAGGAATGGAGCACATCATAACATAAAACACTTTCTATTATTTTAATCTATTTTTGAAACTGTTTAAAGTGTACCCCTTTTCTTTCCCTCAAAGCCTCTTAATCAGAGTCTATATACACACTCCCATGGAGTGGCTCATTCTTGTCTGCAGTATCTCAATTCATTCTCTGATACGAGCAATGACTACCTGCAGGTCTAGAGATTGCTCTCTGTTGACAGCTTTCTCCTCCTCCTCCTCCTCCTCCCTTTGCAATGACCAGGAAAACCTCCAGTCAGTTGGAAAATTCTTGTCATTCTCAGAAGATATCATGTCAAGTGAATTTTTTCTGACTTGGGGCTGAAACCTGTGCAATGTTAAATAGGGCATAAGAAATTATAGAAGGCAATTGTGCTTTAGAATTGAATTAGCAGGTGCAGAAAGCCACTCTGAATTCTTCTCATGCGTATGAATGAGGGCCCCAGTCAGGAATAGGAAATAAAGCAAAACAAATGATGAATATTAATCATATATGCAAATCCCAATGTTATTTTTAACATGCATTTTAACATACTAAATGCTCTTCTACAGCTCAAATCCTGTGCGGATTTGTGTTGCTCAGTCACACACCTACGAATGAGACAGAGGTAAACCAGTTAGCAGGATAGTTATATCTAGAAAAACACAGCTTTTCTCCTCCATGGTATCAAAAGTATTTATAGTTACACCAATTTGTTGGAACTTTTGAGTTCAGTAGCTCTGGGGGCCCTTCTGATATCATACCAAATACATTCACCATCATCTCAGCATTATACCACTGAACTCACTTGGAATAACTGAACTCTAAAATGCTTGGATGTGGGCAATAGTTGCTATGGTAAGAGAGAATGATCTTTCTAGTTCATTTAGTGCCCTAGGCCCACTGCTGGCCAGCTGGAAAGTTGAATTGTCCCCCCACCTCAAAAATCCCACCTCCCTTCTTCATGGATTCTGATTCTGCTTGAATATTCAGTTCATCCATGTTAGTTCAACTGAAGCCTAAGGATAAGAAGAAAATTTGCCACTGCTGAGGGCTGTCTCAGGAATTCTCTATCCCATTTTCATCCCTGCTTGCTTCAAGATCTCAGCCCAAGACTATATCTCCAATAGTTTATTCATGGCATGTTTTCTTAATAATTTCATTAGGTTTTTTTTAAAAACAAACAAACAAACTCCTGTATGTTTGCAAAAGTAGATTTTTTTTTGCATGTGAAGCTGTGTGTACACGCATAGCAAGCACAACAGGACAAGATGATTGGTCCAAGATCCAAGCTGCCTATCCAGAGCTATTATCTATCTATATCTATCTATCTATCTATCTATCTATCTATCTATCTATCTATCTATCTATCTATCTATCTATCTATCTATCTATCTATCTATCTATCTATTTATTTATTTATTTATTTATTTAAACTGATAGGCACAACAATGTATCAGTTACCTCATTTTCCAATACTGCGTATTTTACAGGAATGTGCCAAAACTATGAGGAGAAATGTATCTATTTATTTTGAGAATAAGAATTAGTCCACCACCATGTGTTCGCTTGTGTCAAGAAGAATCTTTTTAAAGATTCTCATTTACTGAACAAGTATATCTCAAGTCAACATTTCTATTTTCAACAAAGATCAAAAACAACATTTTCCTACAGAAACAGCATGTTTATTAAAATGTGTACCATAGTTGTTTAACATGCAGCCCAGCATGCTGTTCAATATCTATATACTCAGGGAGCTGCAACTGCAACCTGACAAGACACATGACTTGACTCGCAACGGGCACCGTGTGACGTTACAATCATAGCAGATGCCACCAGAGTTCTCTTTGTGTAAATGATGAATAAGATAATGGCCGTAGGCATATAGCAATATCATTTATACGTTTTTCTTCACATTATTTTGAATTCACATTCCATATTTTGATACTGCTATACTCTTTGCCATCATTTCTGTCATACATCAGTGCAAAAAGAAAGCAATCCTTGTTCATTATGTATACATTGTGCCTAATATTGTCTGCTATGACTTGCTGTGAAACTCAAATAAATGTTTCCACACCACTTACTCTGAGATTCTTTTATCTGGACATTGGACCTGGAACTTTTGTAAGTACGACAAATGTCCAGTTATCTCAGTGAATTCCTCCTCCTTTGTCTCATAATTGCATAGCCAGGAAGAGGTTCACCTGTCTGGCTACACCTAAGTAAAACAAGGCCATGTCCACAAAGTCCCCAGATGCCACTGCCTGCAACACAGAGTTGGATTGACAACTGACCCATCACTTTGACAGTTTCTAGTCCTACACATTTGTGTGTAATCCACTTTAATAATCTTTCAGAAAATTAGAAAGGCATAGAGAGAAATTAGCAACCATACAGTATTAGGCGATAACCAAGGCTCAGTTAAAATGGACTCTCAGTTTGTAACCGTTAAACTCAGGTTCTTGGGTTGATTTGTTTGCCTTCCTAATCTCAATGACAGTTAAAATGTTAAAATAGGAAGTCCAAATAGATGTGTTTCTCCTCTAACAAATAAAATCATTTTAGCTCCTAAGTATGTTTCAGAAGCTGTAATATCAAATAAAATGAAGTTCCAAAGCCACACCTTTAAAGTTCAGCTTGAACTGTGATGAAACAGTTGGGGGAATCAGGGCTTTCAAAAGTAAATCTTTAGCTTCTCTTATTTAATGTTGGCGATGTGTCGACACTGTTCTTAGTGCGGTGCAAGATGCATAATGCAGTCAGCTGCTGCCCAAAGGCCTTTTTTCTTAACCTTCGGCACATTTCAGGATCCCTTTGGACACTGAATATATGAATAACATGTAGTAATGTTAGCTGGGATATAAGTAGAGAAAAGATACTGACCTACATTCTCTAGAGCAGTGGTCCCCAACCTTGGGCCTCCAGATGTTCTTGGACTTCAACTCCTAGAAATCCTGGTCAGCAGAGGTGCTGGTGAAGGCTTCTGGGAGTTGTAGTCCAAGAACATCTGGATGCCCAAGGTTGGGGACCACTGCTCTAGAGCATGAACAAACTGTCAGCTGCTTAAGGTTAGCAGCTGCCATACAGTTATGCACACTTGTCCATTAAAGAAGGTTTATGGGCTGGTTTTTTTTCCTAGAGCAGCTGTATGAGAAATCATTTTGGACTAAATCAAATACTAGCCTAATCAGGAGTGGGAAATTTCACATTCTTGTGCTTTTCTAAGCCAGAAGGCATGTTCTGTTGAGAGGAAGAGAAATATAGATTTCATTTTCCACTGCTGTCAAGGGCCATTGACGGGAACTGGATGCACTACAACAGCCAACCTCGATTCACTTAAAAGTAAACCAAATCCAAGGGCATAACTAAAATCAGATCAGCATACACATTGTAATTTTGCTGATATGTAATAAGGCATAACATACTATAAGTGCAGTAGATAGGTTAAATATAAATAAGTAAATATGACTAAATATGAATAAGGTTGAATGTATATATTCTTCAAATTATTTTGTTGAAATTATATTTAAAAAAAGAATAAAATATTTTTGTGGAAGGGATAAGAATGGCATACAATCTCTCCATCTCATGACACATTCATGAGCACATGAATAAAAGAGCACATATGAATGGTGTATCCTGAGGCTATGAGAGTGAAACCCAAAATACAGAATTGTCTGAGATTTCACATCAAAAATTCGAAATCTGGATAATGGGTCCCAAAGCCAGAGCCCTAACACCACAACCTGGCAGACCTAGACTTGTAGTATATCCACTGCTGCTAACTGGCTACTCTGATATGTCCTGATATTGTTATGCTGCAAATTTCTGCACATCTAGTAACGGGATGCAAAAATGCAGTGTCATAATATGAGAATATGTAGTAAAATGGACTGGGCATTTCAGAGATGAATACTGAAAAGAGACATGGGAAATGGGGGTTGGGATCTGCCCGAAACTTACTTAAGGGCCACAAAGTAGGATTAGCGTTTTCAAGCAAAGAACGTCTAGAAACAGCTTGATGATGCTGAAAATCACCAAGAAAAATCAATAAAGTAAAAGCTTTTCAAAGGATGATAATGACTGTGAACATACAAGTAAAATGGAAAGTTTGTGACAGAAGTGTCTTAGATTCATCTAAACGTTGAGTAGTTTCCAAACAGAGTAGGAAAAGAGTATGTTCAGCATTGCATTACTTAGACATAAGTAGATGAACATCCTTTTTTTCTGCTTCCTGACTCCTAACAGAGCACAGAAGAGATATAAAATTGAGACAAACCTCAGGGAGCAAGCAACTGATGAGAGCTAACAGGAGTTTGACATTGGAGAAATAGTAAGGAAAGGTAGTAATGAAAGGGATTACTGAGGAAGAAATGAAAGAAAAGGGAAAACAAGACAAAGGGAGAAAGTTATATATTAATCGACTTTCTCAGCATCCTGTGTTCAAGCTGAATTTCAAAAGAGAAGAGGCATTCGAGATCATATTGCAAATATATGCTGGCTCCTGGAGAGCACCAAAGAATTTCAGAAGAAATCAATCTATATTTGATATACTACAGCAAAACTTCTGAAGCTGAGTCTATCCTGCTTTGGGCACAGTGCAGTGAGACTGCAAAATTGTATTTTAGGCAGCATTAACAGAAGTACAGTATACACATTGACATCCTGGGTGTCAGTGAACTAAAATGGACAGGAATGGGTGAATTACATTCAGATGATTATCATATCTACTATTGTGGGCATGAATCCCGTAGAAGAAATGGAGTAGCCCTTATAGTCAACAAAAGAGTGGGAAAAGCTGTAATGGGATACCATCTCAAAAATGATAGAACAATTTCAATGCGAATCCAAGGTAGACCTTTCAACATCACAGTAATCCAAGTTTATGCAACAACTACCAATGCAGAAGAGGTTGAAATCGACCAATTATATGAAGACTTAAAACACCTTCTAGAACTGACACCAAAGAAAGATGTTCTTCTCATTATAGGGATTCCATTATATTGGAATGCTAAAGTAGGGAGTCAAGAGATAAAAGGAAAAACAGGGAAGTTTGGCTTTGGAGTTCAAAATGAAGCAGGGCAAAGGCTAATAGAGTTTTGTCAAGAGAACAAGTTGGTCATCACAAACGCTCTTTTCCAATAACACAAGAGGCCACTCTACACATGGACATCACCAGATGGGTGATATCGAACTCAGATTGATTATGTTCTCTGCAGCCGAAGATGGAGAAGCTCTATACAGTAAGCAAAAACAAGACCTGGAGCTGATTGTGGCTCTGATCATCAGCTTCTTATAGCAACATTCAAGCTTAAACTGAAGAGAGTAGGAAAAACCACTGGGCTAGTCAGGTATAATCTAAACCAAATCCCTTATGAATACACAGTGGAAGTGAAGAACAGATTGAAGGAACTAGATTTGGTGGACAGAGTGCCTGAAAAACATTGAATGGAGGCTGGTAACACTGTATAGGAGGCAGCAATGAAAACCATCCCAAAGAAAAGGAAATGCAAGAAGCAGAGAAGAAAAGGGAAACAAAATGCAAGGGAGTTAGGGAAAGCACAGAAAATGGAATGCAGACTTCCAAAGAATAGCAAGGAGAGACAAGAGGGCCTTGTTAAATGAGCAGTGCAAAGATATAGAGGAGAATAATAGAAAGGGGAAAAACCAGAGATCTGTTCAAGAAAACTGGAGATATTAAAGGAACCTTTTGTGCAAAGATGGACATGATAAAGGTGAAAAATGGTAGGGACCTCACAGAAACAGAAATCAAGAAGAGATGGCAAGACTACACAGAGGAATTATACCAGAAACATCTGGATATCCTGGACAACCCAGATAGTGTGGTTGCTGACCTTGAGCATCTATCAGATATACTTCAATTTGGATCCCTGCATTGAGCATTTGGTTGGATTCAATGGCCTTATAGGCCCCTTAAATCCATATTATCCTATGAGACTATGTGTCCATGAGTTTCAGTGTCATCTGTAGATTTCCTTTTTTTTTTTCTTTTTGGTAATGACATGGGACTTCAATGTTGTTTGAACTATTCCAATTTACTTGTTGTCTGATTATGTGCAAAACTGAGCATCTCAGCAGCAAGGTTTCTCTCAGTGTCACAAATCACTTTATTCCTGAAGATCATCCTTGTTGTCCCCCGAACTTTCTCCAGTTTGTTGGAATCCTTCATTAAGTGCAGTCTTCAGTTTTTCATGTACCCTGGTGGTAGAGATAACTAGTATTTTAAGCACCTATTGGCATAGTAAGCATAAATAAATAAATAAATAAATAAATAAATAAATAAATAAATAAATAAATAAATAAATAAATAAATAGACAGACAGACAGACAGACAGACAGACAGACAGACAGACAGACAGACAGATAGATAGATAGATAGATAGATAGATAGATAGATAGATAGATAGATAGATAGATAGATAGATAGATAGATAGATAGATAGATAGATAGATAGATAGATAGATAGATAGATAGATAGATAGATAGATAGATAGATTTTCTTACATCTGTCCTTGGAGATTGCACATGGAATTCCAACAGGAAGGTGAGGCCTAATCAGTACCAAACAAAGGGAGACAAGTACCTCATGAGCCTAAAATACCATTTTTACATTATCATTGCACTGTGCCCAAAGTAGGAGAGCCACTTTTATGGGGAAATAAAACTTTTGGGGAAGGTGGGAGACAAATTACTACCCCAGATGGGCTATTTCATGAAAGGATGATAAAAGGGTCAGCCCTGAAAGGATGGTTAAGTAATTTATTATGAGCAGAATCTCTACGTACAGAAAGGATCTTAGGGCCTAATCACACCTGCCAAAAGAACCCTTGACATACTGATTGCCCCCCCAGCCCCGGAATAAATACGCGAGACAACAGCTTGGATTTAAACGGGCCACACTTTATTTAATTAATTCAACCAAAATTCAAATTCTTAAAAACTGTTAGGGGGCCTGCTGTAGTGCGGAAACAGGAAACCAGGGGTATCAAAATACCCCAAAAGATTGCCATTGGGCGAGCCCCCGGCCCCCATGCTCCCGCTGTCTTACAGACAGCCAGAACCTGGTCGGCCGCTAACAAACACCCCTAGACCTCGAGCCATCTTTAATTGATGACTGTTGATCCAGGAATGGCCCAACGCGTCTTCCCACACCGGCCCCGTGATTGCACAATCGGCAGAGCCGAGAGGTCAGACACGCTGTTGGCTAGGTTGACTTACAAACAGGACTCACCGAGACCACCTGTTTTCCCGCACTACCCGCCAGTGTGACCAAATAAAACCACCTAAAAGCCAACAACCCTTTCAGTAGTGCGGGATAGGCGAAAAATCCCCTCAGCCAAAAGCCAATCAGGCTGAAGGTCAAAAATTCCTATCCGGCCCCTCAAAAGGCGACCACTATAGCCACACTAACATAAGGGAGGGCGGGCGGGTGCCCGAAACGGGAAGAGGGCGAACAACGGGGAGAGCTCGCTTAAATAGGCGAGCTCCCCCTCCCAACATGCCCACGTGTCCCCAATGTTCTCGCTTCATCCGGGGACGTTGGGGCAAAAGCCAGCCACGCCGTTCCGGGGCGCAAAATGCCCGTCCGGCGGCTGCTGAATTCTTTCTGTACCTCTGTTGTACTTACACATTTATTTTTGTGGTCATATGGTATATATTCTGGCACGAATATTCACATTGTATTCATGAAGGCTTTCATGGCCGGGATCTAATGGTTTTTGTGGGTTTTTCGGGCTCTTTGGCTGTGTTCTGAAGGTTGTTCTTCCTAACGTTTTGTCAGTCTCTGTGGCAACTTTCAGAACATGGCCAAAGAGCCTGAAAAACCCACAACAACCAATATTCACATTGTTTTTAACTGTATCAATTCATTTCTTTCTATTTGAACTGTTATAGCAGGCTACACTGCACTTTAATTTGTATCAATTCATTTTCTCTACTGTTTCTTGGGACAATCACCCCCCAAAGCTGGTATATCAATACAGTAATACAACACCATGTGGCTTCTTTCCTCCTCCTCCCCTTTTCCCTTCCCTCCTTCTTGCATATCTTTTCCCTTTTGCATCAGGAGGAAAAAGTGTGTTCTGAAAGACTTGCAAAGCATTGTGAAGAGCAGGGTTAAAGAAATGTAACACTCCTTCAAAGCAGGAAATCTGAAGCCCTCTTTCACCTGCAGGGGAAGGGGGAAGGCTGACTCCTTCTGAGCAATGTACCCTTTCTTTCTTTCTTTCTTTCTTTTCTTTTCTTTTTTGCCACAGCTGTAGCAGCAGCACCACTAGCACCAGCCAATCCTAATATTGATTCATCAACATACCTATTTAAAATAATAATAATAAAAATAATAGAAGCACATTGGCCATGAAGTAGCCACAGTGCTCAGAAACCTGAATCCTTTGTAAAGGAAATTAATCAACAACAGATTTAAAAGGCTGAAACTACAGTGGTGCCTCGCAAGACGAATGTAATTTGTTCTGCGAGTAGAGCTGTCTTGCGAAAAAATCATCTTGCGAAAAGCAATACATTCCTATGGGAACCTCGCAAGACAAATGAATTTTTTTTATCTTGCGAGGCATTGGTCTCGGAAAAAAAAAATCATCTTGCGAAGCACGGCCATAGAAGAGGCCATCTTGTGAGGCACCATAGCAATAAAAAAAACAGTCGTGTTGCAGTTTTTTCATCCTGCGAGGCGTTCATCTTGCGAGGCACACTGTATAAGGAATGAAATGATTCTTCTTTGGCACAAAATAAAACCATCCCAGTGAGAGGGAAATCACCTTGAAATAAACCACTACTCAGGAAAATGAGTTGATCTTGGCTGTGTGTTGTGTGCTTAGAAGTTTATGAAACATTCTAAAAATGACCATAATTTAATGTAACTGTGATTCTTTTGCCAGGTGTGATCAGGCCCTCAGTCTGTTAATTTGGAGATTTGGGGAGGTGCAAACCCAAAACAACTTTTTCCATACTCTAGGTATTTCCCAACAATAAACATCTCTGATCTGCCTCTCATTTCACAAATACAATACACAGATGGCACTCTGTGTTTTTCACTAAATTTAGATTTGTATTTTTGATTTCCATTTTCTTTTTGAAAATATGCTTATAACCTACACATGATTCAACATTAGGACTAGATTCCAGCCCAAATAAACTTTATAATTCCACTGTTTTCAATTAAAAATGTTTGCCTGCATGTTTAGTTCTCTTGCCAACATCTATTAAAACAAGTAACTGGCTTTGATTTTTACCGTTAGTAATTAAATCTAGAGCAATTCACATGAAAAGTGATGATCCATTTTCTTTTTCTGTGAAGCATTCATGAACTAACCTTACATGTGATGACAAGCAGAAATTTAACTGGTGCCTTTCTCAGGAAGTACATTCAGTTATCAGAATTTTGGTGTTCAATGTCTGCTTGAATGAAAATTTTAAAAGCTCAGGATTGGAGAGATTGCTGGTGAATGAGAATCTGAGCTATAACCAGAACTTTACTTGAATGCTAATGTCGTTCATTCTTCCTTATATCTGTCAGTTTGTTTCACCCAGATCTTGAGAGTAGGAATAAATAAATCTCTACACATGTGATTATTATTATTATTATTTATTTAATTTATATCCCGCCTATCTAGTCGTGGTGGACTACTCTAGGCTGCACACTACCCATTATTCAGATTTTATACAGAAAATTGCTAATATTCTTTCATTCTGAATACAAAATGGAAAGAAAAGAAAAAAATTCATAGATAATATTTCTTTCTTTTTCTTTCTTTCTTTTCTTTTTTTGTTCAGACCGATTCCTCCTGCCTTTTCACTTGGCAATATGTTGACATTTTCTTGAAAAGAAGGAAGTTAAGCCTCCTGGTTCATGACTTATTAGTCTGCTGGCTATGGCTTAGTAGTGTCAGTTAGAGCCAGGGATGACTTTTCTTCCCCCTTTTCTTTTCTAAGGAACCACGGGATGGAAGAAAACTGCATGATAAGACACACTGCAAAGAAAGAAAGAACACGTCTATTCAGAAAGGTCACTTCTTAGTTGTGAAAGCTGAACTGGGGTCATTGTGCTGGTGATCTGTCTCAGCAGGTGATCCCTGACGTACTGTGTTTGAAGGGCATGTAGCACCTTTGAGGGCACAAAGGGAAGACACTGGCTGTAATATTTTTTCTTAGTGTCTGTCAGCTCTGTCCATGGGGTGTGGTTAAGAGTAGAGACCTTAGACATGTCTTCCCTAATTCTTGAAGTCCCTTCAAAAAACGTCCTTCAGCTTGGATTCCAAGTGATGTGTGATGTGTGTCTCTTTGCCCTACAGTGGTGCCCTACAGCACCATTATTTTATATGATAAAATAAGAGGACAAGGGGCCTTCTCAGTTCAGAGACCATTAAAGCTTCAATTAAAATGGCTATGAAGAGGTCTTATTGAAAAGGAAGGACATGGCATATATTTGAAAATCATGGAAGGTGACAGTAACATAATTTGCATGTAAAAAAAATATCCACAGCATCTCTGAAACTGTGGACCATAGTTACCTGCCAGAATGTATACAGTACTAAGTAGATGGACAAATGGTTTGCCTTGCTGTGTGGCAATATTCCTACTTTAACTCAAAGTGTAAGCGCCAGCTGCATTTTGATAACAGAAACTGAAACAATGAACTGAAGTGACATCCAGAATGAAGACTAATATTGTGTTAACTGCCACCAAGTCACATCTTCTGGGTTCTAGTCTAATGATCAATCCACTGCACAGCCTTGGTTTCCAAATTGTAATGACTAAAGTTATGTTATCTGTATACATCATCTGCTGTCAAGGCACATGCAACTTATAGTTATTCTAATAGGGATTTTGAAATAAGATATTTAAACAGTGGTTTTACTACCCTGCATACTATCCCCTGAAGCCTTTCCATGGCTGAGTGGGGATTTGAAGCCAAGCCTCCTGAGTCCTAGTCAATTGATTTGTCCAGGCAGCACACTGAGTATCCTCAAAATTGCATCATAATAAAGATTAAAACTAACGTGAGAAAATAGGAACACTGAAAATATTGGTCTCATGGTCCTGACAGCTCCTGGGGATTTTCCTGCTGTCTTGGCAGGTGATTCTGTCCAGGCTTTGGTTGAACTCTGGCATGGGGAAATGGTCAGGGCTATTGACACAATTGCTCCTATATGTCCTCTCCCACAAAATGCAGCCAAACTAGCTTCTTGGTTGATTGACGAATTGTGGATGAGCTACTACTCTGAGCAGCAAACACAACCAAACGTAATAATAACATCTGTTGCACAGATGGCCACAAGAGAAGGATGCTGGCCACTCAATGATCCATTATGAAGATGTTGCACGGCACTTTGCAGAGAAAGCCTCCCAAATCTGCTCCAACATAGCATCTTAGAGGTCAATGATTCTAAGTGAGTTCTGTGGTATAACACTGACATAATGCTGAATGTATTAGTATGGATGTAACTTTGTTCCCTGCTTCTCCCGCTATAATGGATAAATTTCAGTTGGTTCAACCTGATGACATGGACAGGATCTTTGGGGAGGTGAAAGCTACTACATGTATTCTGGAACCTTGCCCTTCCGGGATTATAAAAGCAGTCAGAGGAGAACTGATTGAGTGAGTTAGGGGAGTGGTCAATACCTCTTTGAGACAAAGCAAGGCACCATAATGCCTAAAGGAGAAAGTAGTAAGATATTTTTAAAACAGCCTTCATTGAAACCCAGTGTATTGGATAATTATCAGGTCGTTTATTATATTCTATTTTTGGTCTCTGCTCCAGAGGTTCTTGGATGAAGCTCATTATCTAGTTCCATCTCAGTCTGGCTTCAGGCCTAGATACAGAACAGAAACAGCTTTGGTCACCTTGGTGGATGAGTAATGTCTGAGCTGAACATGGAGAGTTCTGCTGGACCTCTTGGTGGTTTTTGATATCATTGACCATGATCTACTGCTAGGGTACCTTTCTGGAATGGGTCTTGGATGTACTTCTTACAGTGGTTCTGATCCTTCCTGTAAAGCTCAATGCAGAAAGTGGTATTGGGGGTATCATGGTTAACACCCTGGCTATTGGTTTGTCATGTCCCAGAGGGCTCAGTCCTGTCCCTTATGTTATTTAACAGCTACGTGAAACTATTTAGGAAGGTTGTCCAAAGTTTGGGGGTTTTGTGCCATCAGTATGCTGATGACATCCAACTCTATCTCTCTTTTCCATTTGATTCCAAGGAAGCTGTTCTGTGCTTAGACTAATGTCTGTTGTCAGTAATGGACAGGAGGAGGACTGAAAAACTGAATATTAATCTAGATAAGACAGAGGTGTTCCTCGTCGGTCATAAGGCAAATCAGGGAATAGGGATTCAGACTGTACTGGGGGAGGGGGTTACACTCCCCTTCAAACATCAGGTCCACAGCTTGGTCATGCTCCTGGACATAACCCTAAGTTTGAATGCACAGATGACAGCAGTGGCCAGGACCGCTTTTGCACAATTAAATCTGGTATGCAAGCTGTGCCCATTCCTTGAGATTTCTGAACTGGCTATAGTGATACATGCATGAATTACATTCCACTTGGATCATTGCTCTTAGCTAACTTTTTAACTTCTCAACTTTTCTCAGGTAACCAGACTCATCATAATCATCCTTGTGAGGGGATTCTGTGTCTGGTTGTAAAAATGGAGAGGCAAAGAGGAAGTCACAAAAGCAGCAAAACCAGGGAGCTGGACAGGGGACAGATTGGATTTGTCTTCAGTGTTGAAGAGATTGTCACTCTCGAATTGGCCTCTTCAGCCACACTAGATGCTGTTCCAAGTCCTCCATACAGATCATGTCACCATAGTCTTTCGAGACTGAAGGATGCCTAGCAGCTACTGTTAGCACCCAATTTTGGTTCCAATTCTCCTGCAGGAAATAACAGATAAAGACAGTGCATTGATTCAGTCTATATGTAAGTCAAATTTATTTAAAAACATATCGCTGGGCCTCGTTCCTAAAAAGGTGGATCGGGAACCCTCATCATGCATTAGTAAAGCATATTATAAATTTCTTACAAAGGACAATAAAGCACAGCATCCCCCTGTTGGTCTCCTGAACCCTATGGGCGCCTGTTGGGTCATCCTATTGGCTGTGATAGATGTAAGAAAAATATCCAAATTGTATCCCAAGCACCCCTTTGGTTCTGTGGGTTAGTGGCTGCCAAGTTTGTAAATTTGTGCAACCCATTGTGCAGCTTATCTTTAAATATGTTAATGACAGATTATGAGCCATCTGAGTTACAGTATGTTACAGTCTTTGCCTGAAGCGCTGTGAAAAGGAGTTATTCTGAGTGAGTTGCCCTTGAATGGGGGGGGGGGTTCTCACAAAGCTGTGTCAGTTTAAAGTTGTTTCAGTTTAACAGCGGTGTGATAATGTAGGAATGTTTCTGTGAACGCCAAGTGGGAGGGGTCAGGAATGAGGATACAAAATACATTTGATGGGGGGCAAATATGATTTCCTACTATTTCCTTACTATAATGATATTCTATATGCATTTTTGTATCTGTACTTTATATGCATTCTCTATAGTCAATGTATTTTGTATCCTCATTTCATCTCAAAGTATTGAATCTCCTGGCCCTTCCTGCTTGGTGCTCACAGAAACATTCCTACATTATCACACAGCTTTGTGAGAACCACCCCATTCAAGACCAACTCACAGCGCTTCAGGCAAAGACTGTAAGTCATTAACATATTTAAAGATAAGCTGCACAATGGTTCACACATTCACAAACTTGGCAGCCACTAACCTTGGGATGAAATTTGGATATTTTTCTTGCATCTACCATGGCCAATAGGATGATCTAACAGGCACCTATAAGGTTCAGGAGACCAATAAGGGGATGCTGTGCTTATCGTATTTTGTGTAAGAATCTTACAAAATGCTGTACCACATGCATGATGGGGCCCCGATCTGCCTTTTAAGATGAGATCCAGCTATATGTTTAATAAAATTGACTCACATATAGTCTGATTGATGCACTGTCTTTATCTGTTATTCCCTGCCGGAGAACTGAAACCAACTGAAACCTAAAATTGGGTGCTAACACATTGACTATAGAAAATGCATGCATATAGAATATCATTATAGTAAGGAAATAGTAAGAAATCATATTTCAATTACAGGTACAAAGCATGACCACTTGTGTAAAATGCTGATTATGACTGCTAAGTACATGTGAATCAAATGTGAATCAAATAGCATGTGTTGTCTTAAATTGTAAAGTTCAAAACCTCATCCTTGCCCCCTTTTAACTACTTACAAATTTCACCTTTTATACGCTGCCACCAGAGAATTTTCCTCAATCTACCACATTTTAATAATGAGTCACAGCTGGCAATATTAACAAGATTTATTTATAGGATAACAGTTCAATCATACATGGAAATCAAAACTGGTCTTATTTTATTAATTCAATATATGTTCTTTTGATTTGAGATATGCTCAATTATTAACCACCCAAACTTTCCAAGACTTGTCCTATTCCTATCTCTTTCAATCTATCTCTCTATTTCTCTTCTCTCTAACACAACCACGGCCCTAACTGCCTTAAACTGTCATTAACTGTCTTTTTGTCTCCTTTTTTTTTTTCTTGGTTCCGCCCCTCCTGTCATGTCATAGGCTCCCACACCAGAGCTCTGACTTGACTGACAGGAGTGATCTGAGAGCTGTCCGTCACAGTAAGTAACTCTGAATAAACTTATTCACTATGACTCTGTAGTATTAGTCTGTGTCCAGGTATCAAATTAAACATCTGTTAAACAAGATTTTGTACCCAATTAATAAGAATAAAACTCCACAGGGAAAATAATGTAGGTTTTAATTGTGTCAGATGCTTTTATTTTGAAGAGGAGGGGAGTAATCTCTGAAATGGATTAGAGCTCTTCTTTTGTTCTTTCTTTAAATGAAAATAATTGCTTTAAAGCATCCTTGAACTATTTCACTCTTATGGCTTTCTTTGATGTGGATGCCATGTGTCAAATATATGGGAAATTTCTCTTAAACACAGGTTTTGTTTTTAGTCATGATTCCCCACCGTGCACTCTAGAACTGTCAGAGGTTTCTCCTACAGTAGTTTTCTGAAGTGTGCATGTACAGTTCAAGTGAACTTTCTCTGTCCTATAATCCTTAGTGTTATTACTTGGCAGTATGTAAATATCTTAATCCCAGCTTTTTAGTAATGCTGTCATAACTCAGTATCACAGCATCTTATGTCGCTTCTTTTTAGGTGTCATAGCCACCTCTCCCCACTTAAGAATTATGTTTCTATTTCATACGTTCCCTCCTATAATAAGGACACCGCTCTCAGGCTCTTAATGTGCTTTGCTTATCATATTTTTAATTTTGACAGTTCCTCTACAACAGCCTTTTGTGACCCAGTTTGCTGGCCTACAGAATCGTCATGTGAATAATCTCAAGATAAAGTTAAGGAGTATGCCTCAGAAAATGGTGAGTCCCTGTAAAATAAATTTGAACCTGATGACAGGAATTGAGCTTTTCAGTCAGCTAATAGGAAAATAAGACTTTAGTTGTTCAGCTCTCATTTTAAAAAGCTAATTGTTTGTAAGACAGAAGTGAGTGTAAAATGAAACACACAGAGACAGAGGAAGCATTTAGAGTTGACACAGTAAGGATTCACTATCATAAAAAGAAACATGGCAGGAGATCTGTAGTGGCTTTGCACATAGTTAAGCAAACTGAACTGGACTAGACAATGACATTGTATTATTAATGCTAGGGATGCAATACTCTGCTTGTTTTGTCCCCACAGATGAGGATGTACAATGATCTTTTCCTTTCTGGTGAGGATACCAAGACATTTCCTGGGGATTTTGAGAGGAGTTGTCCCTGTGGAAAGAATAACATTTTAATTTGTGCAAAATATTATCAACTTCTCATATAAAAGGGCGCAATTTGTGAATCGTGTGAAGCCCATACATTGCTCAAAGCAAGCACAACAGTTGCTTTATTTAAGAATGTGAGGACTAATGATGTTGTTGGCATCTTTCTTAACAGTCAACTAAGCCTTTTGCACTTATCATATTTTCGTGCACTCAGCTTCTCGGAGAGAAATGCTTAGGAGATATTTTAAACTGATTTACATATGCTTTGAGAGGGTAAAAACATCTCTTTGTGTCATTCTGGGCTGGAGGTAAAAAATCTCCCAAGATTTAGAAAGTCTTCATTAACATGCTGTGTTACGTTGAGACATCCTAAACTAATAGAAAGGAGTTTAGTAATTACTCTTTCTATCTTAATTGATACAAAGGTCTTGATGGCTTGGTCCATTTCCAACCAGCATACGACCCCAACCATGACAAAGATGCAAACTTCAGGCAGAGAGAGTTAAGTTTACTCACGCCTTGAAAACACCAGTTAGTAGGCAAAACATAGAAATTAATCAGGACGCTAGAAAACAACTCAAGGAACTATGGGAGAACATATCCCATAGGAAAAGGCATCACATGCTTGTGAGACACCACTTCAGTAAAACCTTCCTAATCTTGGAATATCAAGGGGGAAAGAACAATGATAAGTGCATGAGAAATACAACCCAATTCACTTTTGACGGCAACTGTCCAATTCACAATTCTTGAAGCTGAACACAGACTTGCATCCAATTTCCAACTGGAAATCTATACATTTTAAAACTTGCAATCTAATTTGTCAACTGAAAATCAGACATTTATTAAATGTGTACATTTAGAAAATACACACATAAATCTATACAAACATGTTCTAGCCACTGACAGAAAAACACATTTCAAAAAAGGACACAAACATTCAGACATTCAAAAAGGTACATATAGAAGTATGAAGCTGGGAATATCAACACTTGATGTTGCTTATTCACACAGCCCTAATGAAGATGGCTTTTATGTTAGGAAATAAACTCTGCCAATCTGAAGTATTTCTGATTTCTTAATTTCCATCGTTGTCCTGTACTATTTGTAATAACATGTACACCCACTGCTCCATATACCTGTATCCCACAGATTACAAATAACTGAAAGGAATTTAAAAAACATAGTTATTCACCAAAATCCTACTGATTATTTATGATAGCATGTGCATTGGCATATATCACTAGAAATGTGATTTTTCTACTAAAAATACCATAATTCTCCATTCTGAGAGGTCTGTTTACTTTGCAGGCACCTTATAACCATCTAAATGAGTTGCACCTAAAAGTCAGGCCTAAATTAGAAAGCTTTGGGACTTAGCTAGTCTTAGATCCACCCAAACATCCTGTTTCTGCAACTTGTACTATTGGGGAGCTTGGGAGGAACAAGGCCTAGCTAAAATTGAAAGTAAAGATGGGCACAAACTGCTGGTTTGGCAGTTGGAAACCCTCTAGTGTACTGTTTCTTCCAGGGGCATCACATTTAGGTGGTTGTAACGTGTCTGCGAAGAAATTAGAATTCCCAAATGAAAAAATGTGAAATTTATAGTACGGAAATTGCAAAGAACTAGAGATGGGCATGAACCTGAAAAATTGTGGTTTGTGTTGGTTTGTGGTCCTGTCAGGAGCTGGGCCTGCTGCCTCTGTGTATGCAGCTACATATCAGCTGAGCAGTGGGCACATGCAGAGGCAGCATCTGGCTCCAAATCTGGGCCCAGTGCCTCTGCATGTGTGCCCACCTATCAGCTGGGTGGAGCGCAAATGGGCCTGGATTCCCAGAGCCAGCTGCTACCTCTGCACATGCATCCTTGTGTCAGCTGGATGGGAGGGGCATGAGCAGAGGCAGAGGAAGGGAAGGCTCCTGGAAGGGAAGCCAGGCCCACTGTCTTTAAGGGTGGCTGTAGTGGTGGTGGTGGTGGTGGAGGAGGAGTTATGACCAGATAGGGAGGAGACAGGTGCAGCAGGAAGGGAGCAGGAGGGCATCCCGTTTTGCCACAGCAAAATGAAGCATCAAGCAGAAAAAAATTCAGTGCTTCATTTTGCTTTCACAAAATGGGATGCCCAAACCGAACCATGAACCAGGCCAGTTCATTGGTTTTTCTGGTTCATGGTCTGGTTTGTGTCCATCTCTTCAAAGAACCTGCCAGTTAATAAGTCCATGCTTGTACTCCTCATTAAGCACCAGACATGTCACCTGACGTGTAACAAGAAATACAAATAGCAATTCATTAACAAGTGGCAATTTGCAGCTATGATTTATGCCAATGAAACTTATCAACAACTAGTAGGATTACTGGTTAAATAACCTATGGATTCTGACCATTATTTGGTTAGAGTATTTGCACACTACCCTTCTTTTAAATATATCACAGGGTTGTTACTTACAAATTACAATAAAACACAACTGCAAAGTTAAAATGCAACACATGACACAATTTTTCTCAATTTCTCACAACCTGAGACCTATTTCAGCAGCAGAACAGATGACTCTATTACAGTATTTAATACACAGTGTCCTTTCCCATGAGATCTAAAAAACAATAATTTAATTCATGCCTGAGAGAGCACAAATATATTAACCTGGCATCTAAAGGACAACAATGTATTGTTAACATGCTGTGTCTTATTTCAGTAGTTACTGCTACCTACTACAAAAATAATATGCATTAGTCTTGTTTCTCTTTTGTTGCTAAACAACCTACCAAAGACCTCTCCCCATTAACTGAAATAGAACAGTGCTACATCTGTTGTTGAGTAGCATCAACACTGTGTGACTCATATTCTGCTGCTCTCGCTTTAACTCACTCATTGCACATTGGAAACCTTTCTGACCTTGGAGTCCCTGCTTTCTCGTAATTACCCAGATTGCTAGGATGATATTTTTCAGGAGTATATCTGTTTAGGAGAATGAAAACCACTTATGCATTAGTTATAATTTCTCTTTTAAAAGGTTACGTGCACAGGAGGGGCACGGTTGTGCCCTCGATCTGCGCAGCTGGTTTGCTCCCCTGCCTCTGGAAGAGGCAAGCAAATGGGCCTTGTGATTTGGGGCATGGGCCGACGGCGATATAAGGAGGCACTGGCCCGTTGCTTGCACTCTTTCGCTTTTGGCACCCACCCGCCCACCCTCTTTCTAGTGTGTTTTTTGGGTCGCCTTTTTGGGACCGGTTAGGAATTTTTGACCTCTATCCTGATTGGCTTTTGGATGGGGGGATTTTTCGCCTATCCCACACTGGAAAAGGGTTGTTGGCATTTGATGATGGTTTCATCCTCAGTCACACTGGTGGGTAGTGTGGGAATAACTGGTTGTCTCGGTGTGTCCCTTTTATAATTATGATAAAGCCAAGAGCGCGCCGGTCCTTACAGCTCTGCGGATTGTGTGATTACAGGGCCAGAGGCGGCTGATGCGCTGGGCCACTTTTGGACCGACAGTCATCAAATACAGATGGCTCGAGGTCCAGGGTGTTTAATTGAGGCCTGACAGGTTTCTCCGGTCGTTAAGACAGCTGGAACCTGGGGCCTGGGACTCGCCCATTGACTGATAAGGAATTATTGGATGCCATGCAGTTATTTCCCCGCACCACTGCAGGCCCCCTCAATTTTGGAATTGGCTTATTGGTTGAATTGGAATTGGTTTAATAAAGTGTGGCCCATATTTAAATCCAAAGAATTGTTGTCTTCATTTCGGGGCATGGGGGAGCAAATGTTTTATAATACAGACAGATTATTTGCAGAACTAGAGAACATGATAAAATTTGTATTCCCTTTGGCAAATGTGGGGATGGAGAATTTACAACAGGTTAAAGCCACCAAAGTGAGTGACTGACTCACTGTCTGATTACCTACCTACCTACCTACCTACCTACCTACCTACCTACCTACCTACCTACCTACCTACCAACCAACCAACCAACCAACCAACCAACCAACCAACCAACCAACCAACCAACCATAATTTTTCTGATTAATTCAGTGAAATTTGGATGTATGCTTCAGGCTTTGTTCTTTTTTATGTTACCTTCACTGTTCTTCATTGGAAAGTCTACTAAATCCATTAAAAATGTGCAAACATCCTTAAGCTAGAGTCAAAAGTGTTTCAATTCATAAGGTATATCTGCATTGGACTTCTTAGGAGTTAATTATCTTTGGCCTCCACACTCTACAGCAGTCAGCTAGTTTGTGTTGGTTTCTGTTGTCCATTTGCACTGGAAACTGAAACAGATGGACCTCATCTCTACAATCAGTTGGATGAGATCACAGTGAAGCATGTGGCATTGAGCAGGATTAGTTTAACAATGCTTTTCTATCAATATGAAGTGAATTCTGGACTTTTTCTTTTTTAAAAAGTTTTGATAAAGCCAAACCACCTTTTGGACTGTTGTTTTGTAGAATCAGATTCCTGGCACTAATCTTCCTCCTTCAGTTCAATGTTTAACTTGTGACAAAGGGGGAACAGTGTTGTGACTGCTGTGTAAATCAATAACTAGCAATTATAACACCTATACAAGACAAGCAGCTGGTAGCTACTGAAGAGACATGTGTTGGCACAAGGGTTTGGCGCTGCCACTACTAATTAGATCCCATAGTGACTGCATGTGCTGATCTTGCCGATCCATTTGATCAGGGGAGACTAGCATGGAGAAAGCCAGTTGCAAGCCTACAATTCAATATCTTTGTAAGAGATTAAGATTATGACTGATTACTTAGCTTTGCTTGGGTATTCACAGCAACATAATAACAGAACTGTAGTTGTGCACAAATGGCCTCTTAAAATTGTCCACACTGCAGGGAGAGGAAATTATGGAGGAAATTTCACCAAAATTATCCAAGAGAAGGAAAAAGCCTTCTACACTTTCTCAAAGTTGGGGCATCCATTAGTAAAGCTTTATAGCACAGCTTTTTTCATTTAACGGCTAAGGATTTCAGACACCCCCCCTTTCTTTTACACCTCTGAGTTCCTCTGCAGCTTTCCACTCTTCCTGACTTGGAAAATAATGGTGTCTTCTGGTTGTTCTGGGTTTTTCGGGCTCTTTGGCCGTGTTCTGAAGGTTGTTTTTCCTGACGTTTCGCCAGTCTCTGTGGCCGGCATCTTCAGAGGACAGCAACCTGTTTTCTCTTGGGCTTTAATTGGTGTGAGTGAGATTGATGAGGCAGGAAAGCTACCACACAGATTGTTCTACAGCGAATGGCACGAGCCTGCCCTCCTTTGACAGGGGACTGCATTTTTGTGGAATGTCAAATAGACATTATAAACATCAGGGTAGTTTCTGCTGATCCAAGCACGCCTGTATGCTTATGACTATACTTACTTTCATGTTTTCTTGTGTGGATATTCAGTCCCTGAATCCTGTTGCTTAGTATGGTAAATAACAACTATAGTAGGCTCACCAACGTAGGTGATATGTTAATGACCCATGACAATGTGTGGAGAAGGACTGCAGAAGTGGAATTTTCACTCACCCCCATTCCTTTATCCATCTAATGAGCCTATTCAGACCAGGGAGAAGTGAAACCAACATGGAGAATATATCAGGGGTCTCCTACCAACTCTCCTCAGACTAAAGAAGCTACTTGGATGAGAAGCAAAACGTTTCAACCTAATAAGAATGAAGTCCAGTTGCCACAACTCAACTTCCAGAGAACTTCACCTGGATGATTGAGAATCTTCACAGATATCTCAGGATCTATAATTTTTTTGCTCTACAGTATCTGAGTCATTACAGGTTATTTGCACATACTATATGTGATTATTTTTACTCAGGTGCAATCTTGCATCATAGATCTTCCATACATCTCTGCATTTGTTCAATGTGCCATTATTCTATACCTTTGCATTTATACTCACAATTTCATCCTTACGGGGGTTTGCATAACTGTCTGTCTGTAGCTATAGAAATTCAGCATTTCAAAATTAAAAAAGAAATACATTCAGTTGTGTAAGGCAGAAGTCCTGGTGAAGAGAAGTACAATTAATTCTTCCAGGACAAACGACAAGGACAAAGAAAATGAGTAAAAACAGAAACAAAAAATATTGGGAAACAGCTATCCTGATAATGTCCTTTGCTTTATAGTTATTAGTAAAGAGAGGGAATTCTGTATCCCATTTGACAAAATAATATTCATTGCTTGAATAGACTTTCTTCATAAAATACCAGATCTGTTGTTGGAACTTCAGTGGATGAGAAAGGCAGATGCAATTCACACCCAAAGTTCAATCTTCATCTCTGAA
The DNA here is from genome assembly GCF_051106095.1 of Pogona vitticeps. NCBI lineage: Eukaryota > Metazoa > Chordata > Lepidosauria > Squamata > Agamidae > Pogona > Pogona vitticeps. The sequence goes on from NC_135787.1 coordinate 37,496,112, forward strand.
AATTGTCAGATTAAAAACTAATGCCTCCTGAGAAGGAAGCAACTAAAGACAACAATATTGAAAGCAACATACAAAGTTAATGGCTGGTGTGGGGTTGCTTTTTGAAACAGATGTTGACAAAAGAGACAGATTATACACCTTGACAGTAAGTTAGATGTAGATTTTTGTGCACCACATTTATAAGATAATCACTTCAACTATAAAACTTCCTATTTGCATATTTACCTATTTAAGGAGGAGTAGGATGGCCTCTAGTGGTACATATCTGAATAGGAGAAAACACTGTAAAACATCTAGAGACATCTAGATTTCAGATATAGAAGGAGAGATATATGGCTCCTAACTGTAGTTATCTTTTTAAAAAGCAAAACTAGAAAACAATCTCACTTTATTTTGTGAAAAGCTTGTTAATTGATTTATGTTTATATGTATGATACTTTCATGGCCCAGGCTATTTATTCAACAAAGAATTCTAATGAATTCCATAATTCCCATTAATGTGTATTCAATGCCAGTGAACAATTTATTCATTTCAGTTCTATCTCTAGTTTGCATAGCAGCTGTCCTGTTTTTTTTAACAGCATGAGATGCTAAGAGATATAATTTTATATCGGCACAAATCCCTTTTAAACACAGACAAAGGTATTTCTCCATTCTCTATTTTTTCCTACTAGTTATATTGTGAAACTTCGAATTGGAAAGAGATACTAAACAAAGCATACTTATGTTACAGAGGCTCCCGGGAACCCCCATTTAGATTATATATGTGTAAGGGTAAACCTTTGCATGTATATCAATGACTAAAGTTTCAAAAGAAGGCAATGTGTGAGGGGAGGTAACTGCATATTATTTAGTGGCCCAATGATAAAGAAGTTGGGATGTGAAACCCAGCCAATGGTCAACAGAGGTAGAGTTTCAAACCTCACACTCAGTGTTGTTTGGCAGTTGCTTGTTGAACTTACCCTTGAGAATCAGATAGGTGCAGATAATGGCTAAGAATGTTTGTGACTGTCATGTAGTGTCCATAATATTTTGGTACACAGCCTGAGGAAGACAGATTTATATTCCATGTTGCAGTCATCTTATAAAGGTTATCACTAGAGATGGGGACGACTCACCATTTTGGCGAGTCATCCTGCATCATGAGTCGTCAAAAGTTGACGACTCATGCAGCACGAAGTTGCCCCCATGAAGCAACGAACAATGAAGTTATTCGTCAATTTGTGGGGAGTGGTTAAAAAAACCCTAAATGAAGCCACAGCCACCATCTTTGCAAAGGGTAGCCAGTCTCCCTTTTCACACTCTGTGGCTGTGGACGCCAGATGGAGACCTCGACTGTGGTGATTATGGTAAGGGGGTGTCAGGGGTGGCTAAGGTAGGGAGAGGAAGGGTTCTGGGGAGTAGGCTGTGTGGGTCGGTGGCTGTGGGGGTGCGTGGTTGCCTATTGGCCCACCAATCAACTTATCGGTGCCTGGTAGGCAAAATGTTTTTTTAAAAAAATGTACAAAGAGGAATGAAAATGGGAAATATTCATTGATCCGTATTCATTGGGACTTAAAATTTGACAAATATTTATTTATTTATTTATTTATTTATTTATTTATTTATTTATTTATTTATTTATTTATTCGATTTATATCCCGCCCATCTGGTATATTCTACCATTAGATATGGATGAATATTTAATGAATCAGATACTTTAGTTGAAAAAGCCAATCTGTTTTTATATTCATCCCCATCTCTAGTTATCACCTATCCTCACCTTTGATTGTTCAGGATTTTCCAGGCTTTGGAGGAGACAAATATTCACAGTCAGACTTGGATTAGACAGGAAGTATATGCCAATAGCAACACCAATTTTATTTCACATCTCATTTATTCATCATTCTATGTTTGCACATTTTGTTTTGTTTTTAATTAATTCTTGCCAAACAGAGAAGTGGACAATGCCACTTATACTGTCAATTCTGTCAAGGCATATTTCCTCATTAGAAGATGCATTAATTTCTTAAGTCTTAGGTCTACAGTGTAGTTTCCACACTGACATAAATCATGTCGACTGCAATGGGACCTTTCCCCAGGTAAAGGTATACTTTTTTAATTGACTTTTTAGGTGGAAACTAATTGCAGATTTGTAGAATTTGGTGAGAAATATGTCATCATATCTAGTACATTTGCTCATCTGGCCCATGTTTTGTATTAATGAAGCAGTGTGATCTGCCTCCTCCTTTGTAAGGTGTGACAGATGACCTTCAAACTCTAGGGAAAATTGCCATGAAGAAAACAAAAAGTATCTACATTAGGCTTGAAAGCATTATTTGAGGGATGCAAAAGAAGCTGGTATCATTCCTCACTGTTGAATAGTTCGCACAGGTGTACAAAACTTTTAGGAAGTTTGAGGTAGAGGGAAAATTGCATGATATAGTCATTAAAGTTCAGCCACTACAAAAATTAAAGCTGGAAACAATCATAAAGATGTGAGCTGAAAGACTGGCTTTTTATGAGGAAAAAGGGTGTGAGTGACAGCTAAGCATAGTTAGCAAAAGGTAAGCAATTGTCTGACATTTTTGGATTAAAAAATGACATTATTTAATGGAAGAGTTATTGTGCCAATGCAATTAAATATTGCATTTCTGTTATAATATTTCTGTTACAGAAAACAATGTTTGAGAAAATGAACTAAAGTGGTTTTGTACATGGAAAGTCTTTGCAATCTCAAAAGATGTACAGTGGGGTCTCGACTTACGAACGGCTCGACATACGAACGTTTCGACTTACGAACTGCTCTCATAGGAATATATGGACTCGACTTACGAACTTAGATTCGAGTTACGAACTCTTTTTTTCCCTTTTTTTAAAAGCTAAGTCATCTTAGGTTAAAAGGAAAAAAGAAAAAAATCCCCCTCTAGTGGCAGAAGGCGGAATAGCAGCTTCCCATTAGTTTCTATGGACGAAAAGAGCAGATACGATTAAATGGTTTTCAATGCATTCCTATGGGAAATGCAGATTCGACTTAAGAACTTTTCAACCTGAGAACTGCCTTCCAATACGGATTAAGTTCGTAAGTCGAGACCCCACTGTACTTGACATCTGTGCATTGGGAATTGATAGTCAAGGACCAACAGACTAATTTTTGCAGTGCTTATGCCTCTGCTCCCCCAATGCTGCCACCCAAATTGCTGGAGTGGCTTTACAAAACTAGCTTTCTAAGTGAGGTAAGCACATCATGCACACCTTGCTTCTGGATACAGATGTGATTCTGTGAGGCTTCCGGAAGTGCTAGTAGTTCCAGAAACAAGATGCAAATAGATGGACTGTATAAATTCCCCACACACTTTTAAAGTAAGTACTGTAGGTAAGAGAAAAGGCTTACCATTGCCACTCTGATGATTTCAGCAGCAGTGGAAAGGGACATTATCCTTAATGGGTTCTGGGGAAGGGGAGATTACCCTCCCCGATCCACTCAATTTGTTCTCATCAAGTCTATCTGAAGGTTTGTGCTACTCAAGTCCAGTTAAAAACTCAATAAGTATAAGACATTTAAGAAACGGAGGGTGAAGGTGCCTATCAACAGGTAACAGTATCCCTTTTTTCTTTTCACAACTTTGTTGGAGATTTAGAGCACTGGGATGTCCAGGCAGTTGTGGGGCAGCAGGTTTGCCTTGGACAATGGTGGGAATCACTCTGAGGGAGGTGGAGGCAGGGCAATGGACTAACCTAGCTTGGGGGTCAGGAGGACTCTGGCCATGCCCCTGGATCACAGGGAGCCACAGAGTGTGTGGCTGTGCGGCTTCCAAGGGACTGCCATTTCCACGGGTTATCTCCTGGCTCATGTCAAGGGAGATGGTAGTTTACATCAGGTGACATTCAGATCTCCTGATGAACTGAATGCTAGGCCAGGAAACTGTTTCTGTAATCAATAAAGTTGTGGCCTTTTCTTTCCAGTCTATGTGTGGTGTGTTCTATTCCAAGGACTGTGCCTTCTTAGCTGTAGGCCAATAAAGAAATAAGTGTGGATATGATTTCTTTAAGTGTGTTTAAGTAATGATTCCAAGCTTCGAAGGGCTGAATCCACAAGATACCATTACTCCAGTACTGGTATGTGTGTACTCTCCAATAAATTTGAGTGGATTCGCAAAGGCTTTCATGGCCGGGATCTAATGGTTGTTGTGGGTTTTTTGGGCTCTTTGGCCATGTTCTGAAGGTTGTTCTTCCTAATGTTTCACCAGTCTCTGTGGCTGGCATCTTCAGAGGACAGCACCGGCATCTTCAGAGGACAGCACATGGCCAAAGAGCCCAAAAAACCCCACAACAACCAAATTTGAGTGGCCCTGATTCAGCAGTCAGTGGGCCTGAAGCTGTTTTATTTAGTCTGTGTCCCCCATGCTTTCTTTAAAAAAAGACTCATCATATCCTAACTGGTAAAAAAAAATTCACCCAGCAATCTTCACACGTTTTCTCAGAGATTAATAATTATTTTTAAAATCCTCTCTCACAAAAGTAACATGAGAAGAACCCTCTGTGTTATCTCTCACTTGCAAGAGAGGCTTGGAAAAAAAACTGCACTCCAGTGAAGAGCAGAATAGGAGCCTGCAACAGTGCTCCGTGTGCTATAGGCAGGCAAGTCTCTGGATGGATCAGATGCAGTATAAATCCTAGCAGTGAGCCTTCTGCGTTGGACTGGTTAGTAGGCGGACAATACATGCCTCCTACCTTGCAGCTTGCTAAATTCAACCCTATCAACTTCAAATCCTTTGAAAGGAAAGAGTCATCTGGGCTAAGAAGAAGGTATGGGCCCTGACAGATGGTAAACTAGATGTAGCCGATAGAGCCATGACAGTAATGAAACAGTATAAGTAAAGCTTATTATCTTCATTAATTTTCACTCAATTTCCACCATACTGAGAAGATATTAGTTTGTTAATATTGTCTGTCTGATTTAGAAGGATATGCATCCCTTGAGTGAAAGAAACTGAACCAGAAACAAACAAAGCCCCCCACTGATAGAACGCTACTATCACATTTTCTTGTTTCATGATTTTCCAAGTGATAAAAAGTTAATACTGTGTTAATGCCGTTCTTAAATGTTTTATAATTGCTATCCTAGTGTAAATTATTTGTTTTTATTATTGCTGATTTCACAGGCTCCTTGGCCTGTCAATTTGGGATCTTATAAAATGGTCTCCTGGGTTGTGCCAGAAGGATCAGATTACTAGCAATAAGTATAGCATGGAAATTAAAATGCATTTTACTAAATTCATTTTCATATGCCATCCTCATCCTCAAATTGCTTGCATGTTTAAGGAGTAAATATGACATTTATATACATATGTAAAGACTCCGACTTTGCAACTTTCTTTTCTTGGAAAAAAACTTTAGAGTAGAGGTAAGTAAATGTATTCCAGATTTTTTTCTCCATTTTATTTTCCCATAATGCTTTGGAAATGGCAGCAGCCTCAGGACACTGTGGAGGATAAATAAGAGGGGTCTGGCAGACAATATTGCCAAGAAATATTAAGAAAATTTCTTTTTTCTGTACACAGATTGGGCAAACTAAGATCACTGGCCACTTTTTATTAGGATCTTGTAATAGCCGTCTTCTGAAGAGCAATGTGGACACAGTTTTCAACTGCAAAAACACACAACACATGTTTCTTTTTCTGGACAAAATAAAGGTCATAAACCTGGATCAAAAATTAGTCACTCAATTCTTAAATTCTGGCTCAGTATGTTTTGTTATTCTTCACAGCTCAGGATGTACTGCAGAATCTTCTAAATGTTATGTTTTGAGGGGTCTTTGTAGACTGCACTGTCTCTACAGTGCTTACAATATAGCACCTTTTCTGTCAGTCTCACAGCACGTATGAGGGAGCACATAGTCGTGTCTGGCTCCAGAACAAGATGAAGCTAGTGTTGTGGCATAATTTGCTCTTCAGTTTCTCTACAGTTTCATTTCTCCATGAAAGAGGCTTTCATTTCTCTGCCTTTTGGTGATAATTTTGAGCTTGCCATATCAGGGCAAAGTAGCTGAGGGTGTTCCCTTTGTTTTGTTTTGTTTTTTCTTTTATTAGCCATTTCTTCATCTCTCTGCAGCTTCCTGGGCTGCCCCCACTACCTGATTTGAAATAGCTCTATGGAAAGAATTGATTTATAATATATTCCCTTGAGTTTTAATTGAAGTCCAGGTAGGGGGTTGCTGACTGCCACTGAGATGAATGCGTAATGAAAGGCAAGGCATGGACACAAAGGAGAATTTCCTTCTCTGAAATTCTTTTAAAAGAGAATTTCTTTTCTATTAAACTGAATGAGAATGGCCAAAATTCTCACGGGAGAAATTTTCTACACAGCACTAATACTAATACTGAATTCATTCTCTGCATGTTTCCAGAGACAAGGTGTGTCAGTCATTGCTGTAGCAATTCATTGGCTATGGAAACAGGGGGGAGACAGTTGCTTGCAGAATAAATTCAAAGAATTACGGCTGCACATTTTATCTCATACCTTGGTTTCTATAAGGGCACCAGGCTTACTTTAAAGAAAAAAAGAAAGCTGGGGACCTGGGGGTGTGACTTATGAAGAGAACAACTGTTTCTCATCTCTTTCATGGACAATCAATGTGAATCACCTGCTGACTTACAAGGTTGCCCTCCAAATCAGTGCTGAGGCTTCAAGCTTGGAAGTCTCAAGAAAAAGAGGTCTTTATACATCACAGGTGGACAAAGTGTGGTCCAGAGGGCACTTGCATCCAACAGGGGCATTTTTATTGTGCCCAAAGGTCCCTAAAGGATCTTTGCAGAGAAAAATGATTCCCAGGGGTCTCCAGCAGTAATGGTTTTCCCACTTTATTGGTGGGATTAGGTTGCATAAGTCACTTCCAGCCCTCACAATAAAAAGGAAACAAAACTGTTTCCTTTTCTAAAGAAAGAAACTGCTTTGTGAAGCCCAGGGGTGGGGTGGGGGGTACAAATTTGATCTTCAAGCTATCTAGCATGGTGCACATTCAAACAAACAAATGAATACATAGTGAGATTTGAGGTGAAGTAGGGGACCCTGGGAAAGGAGTACGACAAGGCTGTATATTGTCCCCCGGCTTATTTAATTTATATGCGGAATACATCATGCGGAAGGCTGGACTGGAGGAATCCCAAGCAGGAATTAAGATTGCCGGAAGAAATATCAACAACCTCAGATATGCAGATGATACCACTCTGATGGCAGAAAGTGAGGAGTAACTAAAGAACCTTGTAATGAGGGTGAAAGAGGAGAGTGCAAAAAACGGTCTGAAACTCAACATCAAAAAAACTAAGATCATGGCCACTGGTCCCATCACCTCCTGGGAAATAGAAGGGGAAGATATGGAGGCAGTGACAGATTTTACTTTCTTGGGCTCCATAATCACTGCAGATGGAGACAGCAGCCACGAAATTAAAAGACGCCTGCTTCTTGTGAGGAAAGCAATGAAAAATCTTGACAGCATCTTAAAAAGCAGAGACATCACCTTGCCAACAAAAGTCCAAATATTCAAAGCTATGGTTTTTCCTGTAGTGATGTATGGAAGTGAGAGCTGGACCATAAAGAAAGCAGACCACCGAAGAATTGATGCCTTTGAATTGTGGTGCTGGAGGAGACTCTTGAGAGTCCCCTGGACTGCAAGGAGAACAAACCTATCAATTCTAAAGGAAATCAACCCTGAGTGCTCACTGGAAGGACAGATCCTGAAGCTGAGGCTCCAGTACTTTGGCATCTCATGAGAAGAGAGGACTCCCTGGAAAAGACCTTAATGTTGGGAAAGTGTGAAGGCAAGAGGAGAAGGGGACGACAGAGGATGAGATGGTTGGACAGTGTCACCGAAGCGACCAACATGAATCTGACCCAACTCCGGGAGGCAGTGGAAGATAGGAGGGCCTGGCGTGCTGTGGTCCATGGGGTCACGAAGAGTCGGACACGACTAAACGACTAAACGAAACGAAACGAGGGGACCCTGAGCCCCGCCCATTCCACAGACATAAATGAAGAAATATAACTATTCCCAGCACTGAAAGGACCACAACGAAGGCCATGTTGCATTTGCACTTTGCCCACCCAGCCCAGAATAACAAGATGAAACATAATATATATGGGTTAAACTAGGGCCACAATTTTATTAACTTATTAACACTTGAACTTCCTGTTTTTACAAGGGGGCCTGCTATAGAGCAAAACAGGTCTGGAACCAATGCCAATCTTATTTGAGTGGTCCATACCTTTCCCCAGTGAAATCCTGGGCTGAAAAGTCATTTTTCTACAATACAGCATCCTCTTGGCCATATGTGCCAGAGGCCAGTCTCAAGCCGATCCTGTGGGCCCTAAGTGAACTGTGTCCCCTGGGGTCCCCTATTTTCCCCTCCCCTCAGCTAAACCTCTTTTATTACAATTCTGAGAGGAGGGTTGGATTGCACCCACTTGGTGTCTCCCCTTGCAACCACTTTTCTAAAACTTGAACCTTAATTGGTTTGGGACCCTTTTGGAGGATTAGAGGATCTTGGAGGCAGCTTCCAGTTGCCTCCGCTCTCCCTTCCTCCAGCTCCCCCTGGTCTCCCTCTGGGGCAAGTGGACAATGGTGGCAAAACTTACAGGGTTGTCAGTTACAATATCCCTGGGTGTTGAATTCCTAGCACACCAAGTGGGGTTGAACCACCGGCCCGCCCAAGAGTGGGAAGAGCTAGGCTGCTCTCCTTTCTGCACTAAGTGGCTGCTGTCAAACCTCTCTCCCAAAATTTGGGCAGGCAGGGGTCATATAACAAAGCCAAAGCCCATCATGCAGCACATCCCAACACAACATTCTTCTTGCAAAGAGGAGCAGGGAGAGAGGATGATGCAGACACAGGCAACCTTCTTAAAGAGTAGACTATGTCTAGATGGGCGGCATATAAATGTAATAAACAAACAAATAAATAAATAAATAAATAAATAAATAAATAAATAAATAAATAAATAAATAAATAAATAAATAAAAGGCTTGCCTTTAGCACTGCCTTCCCATTCTTGATATGATTCCATGCTCTTGTCTCTGCCAGATGAAAAGGGAAAGAAGCCCCACCCTAGCAGCTTCACGATGGTCTGGAGGGACATATTTGTTAAAGGCACAGACTCTTGGGGTTGGGAAGTGGAGTAGTGGGGTTCCTAACATGGTTGAGCATACAGGGGGTCAAAGCCAGTCGTTTAACAGCTAAGGATGTAAAATGGACGAATCAGTCAGTTTTTCCTTCTCCCAGCTTAATTAAAAAAAAAAAATCTCTCCATTCAAAATGTGAAGAAATCTGTCAGTTTTGTAAAATTCTCATCAAAACCAAATGGAAACAAAATTATCACCTGCCTCAGCTTTCCAGGCCATGTTTCTTGGAATCAAGAAAGAATGTCAATGAATGAAGAACCAGATGTAGCATCATTTCCATCACTTCTTGTCCTGCCCTCAGGAAATGTGGTTGGAAGGGATGCTGTATGGAAAACCTTATCATCCAATATAAATGGAGGTGACGTGGGTTTGTTTACAGCAAGAATCTGTAGGGAATCTATAGTTCTCTGGATATTAATGGAATACTACTCCCAAAAGCCCTGCTCCATTACTAAAGTCAGAAAAAGCTGACAGGACTGGAAGTCTGGCAATACCTAAGCAGCAAGAATTTCTACAGTCCTTTTTAAAATTCCCAGTGTGGTGCAGTGGATAGAGCAACAGACTAGGACTCTGGAGAAAAAGGTTTGAATCCTCGCTTGCCACTGCGAGAGTGAACCTGGTAAAACCACTCCTTAAATATCTCAGTTACCTCAAAAGCCCTATTAGGATCACCATAAATTGCTTCTGATTTGAAGGCAAAATTCACACACTTATATAAGGTGCCAAAAGGAAGGAAATAAGAGATTGAATTTGGGAAGCAAATGCAGCCATAGCCTCTCTCGTACTTTTAAACTAGTTGGAGAAAAGACTAAGCCCATCATCTGTAGTAGAAATTGCTTGTTTTTGAAAGTCAGAAGGATCGCCTCCCACATCCTCCCAAAATGAGGGCAAGCTTCCACATCTGTCCTCTGGCAACTGTCTTAGGGAGTCACTTGAGGAAAAAAAATCTTGTTTATAAAGGTTCCAGCAAGGAAATGAAATCCCACGCCTGTCGTGTTTCAATCCAGATCCCTACATTCCCCCATTGATTATAGCATTAAGCGACAAGTCTTCTATTACAAATTGCACAAGAGACGAAAGCCTATTGTATAGACCCACTTAGAGGAAATTACTTAAAAAGATCTTTACACTAACCCTCAATGCATCAAAATGTGTTCCCATTCAGTTTTGTTCAAAGTGCTTCCTTCCAAAGAACGGTGTGTGTGTGTGTGTGTGTGTGTGTGTGTGTGTGTGTGTGTGTGTGTGTGTGTGTGTGTGTGTCTCAATTTGTAATAATTATCAACTGATTTAAAGGTATTATTCCAAATACCTTCAACATTTTTTAAATAAAAGAAAAAATCCCATAGGGCACAAGAATAATGTAAATGCACTATAACAATGTATTCACTGAAAATCGTGCAAACTTTAGTTTACACTACAGCTCTACCCAAGGATTACATTTCAACAGTATGTTCACTAGCAGCCAAAGCTTACTTAAGATAGAAGCTGCAATATGTTTAGTGTTGATTATCTAAACTTTGTGTGTATAGCATTGCAGCCTAAAATCTGTGTACGTTCAAAACATGGCTTTTGAATATTATTTTGTATGATTTTGAAAGATGTAATCTATAAGAGAAATTGCCTAAAACATCCAAACAGAAGTAATCCCTTCTGTACTTGTTTGCATGTTACAGTTTAAATTAGGCAGGGGTGTAGTTATGACCCTCTAGATGTTATTGAATGGCAGCTCCTATCATCCTTCAGCATTAGCTTTGCTGGCTAGGAGTGTTGTAGTCCAACAAAATCAAAGGGTCTCTGTCCCTCTCTCCTGCTTAAAATGAAAAAAAAAACACACATTAAAAATGCCATCTGCACCGTGGTGGTACCTATTTATCTACTCACATTTACATGCTTTCGAACTGCTAGGTTGGCAGGAGCTGGGACAAGCGACAGGAGGTCACTCCGTCGTGTGGATTTGATCTTATGGCTGCTGGTCTTCTGACCTTGCAGCACAGAGGCTTCTGCGGCTTAACCCGCAGTGCCACCATGTCCCCATTACTAACAGTAGGGGCATTAAATTATTTCAGCATCAAGTTAAATCCGAGTGTTTTTATTATTACAACAGTACTGAGGCCCAATTCTTCATTATACTCATGTCTGCTATCATGTTTCCTCACTGTTGATCCATTCCATAATATGAGTGTAGTTTTGGTTCATACATGTATTTTTCTGATATTATTCTCTCTCCTTTTGACTAAAAGGAAAGGAATGTTGGCATGCAAACATTTAAAACCATGTAAAACCTGAGGCCATTTTGAGCCTGGTACTTCAGTCAAATAAAGCTTTAAAATGTTTTGTTTACTGTTTTGTTTCCACCTAGATAAAAATTATATGAAGAGGAGAAAATGCAGGCTTCTCTTTAGGGAGAATGCACACTGCTTTTCTAGCTTTTTAATGGCTTTTGAGGGGAGTGTTATTATTATCTTTTAGTTGACTGGCTGCAATCTGTCAAGAGCTAGGAGAACAGAGAGGAGTAAAGTAGAGAGATAGACAGAGAGATACACAAAGATCATTTGTGTCTACTATTCAGAATGACACTTCTTTACTTCAAAAGGATATCAGGAGAGGAGAGGAGAAGAACATTCTCATATAAACCCAATGAACCTTAGCTAAACTATGGGAATGGTATGGAGTGAAATGTATAAAGTGATTTGGATGCTCTTGTTCTGTAGAGGTCAACAGCAACACTCTCAAGACCATAGCCTCTGTAATGGATAGAGAAGCTTTGGATAAATCAAACTCTTAACCACTGACTGAATTCCCATTGGTTTCCTTTGGCCTATTCTGGATAGGACCATGATCAGCTCCAGATGTTTGGGGTTTTAGTGGTCAGAAGTGTCTGTGATTTTCCCACTTCCGACATGTTGTAATGAATGCTTGGTTCAAGCCAGGTATTCAAATAAGTTTTGAAATGTTTTATTGGGAGAATATGGTCTAAAAACAATACAGTGGTGCCTCGCACAACGATGTTAATTGGTTCCAAAAAAAAAAACACAAAACCATTCTGTGAAACATCGTTCTGTGAAACACCATTTCCCATAGGAATGCATTGAAAACTGGTTAATCCATTCCAATTGGAACGGATTGCTGTCCTTAAGCGAAAATCCCCATAGGAAACATCGTTGAGGGAAACGCGGTTCCCCAATTGAAATGCATTGAAGCTGACTCAATGCATTTGAATGGGCTTGCAAAGTCCCTTTTCGCTCCTGCAAAAGTGCCTTAAACTGTTTGAAAATTGTTTTAAATGCTTGCAATCGTTAGCCCACCTCCTGAAACCTATGCAAACTTAATTTGGTGTTGTTCTGAGGCGTCCTTAATTTTTGGTGATTTTTTGTTTTTTCTCTCATTGAACTCTATTGAACTGTCCATCCAATGCATTTCAATGAGAGAAAAAACAAAAAATCACCAAAAATTAACAAAGACTCAGAAGAACACCAAATTAAGTTTGCATAAGTTTCAGGAGGTGGGCTAACGATAGCAAGCATTTAAAACAATTTTCAAACAGTTTAAGGCACTTTTACAGGAGCAAGAAGGGACATCGGAAAGGGCTGTTTGATCTCCGTTTCCCTGCTTTTGAAGCTCTTTCCGATGTCCCTTTTCTCTCCTGTAAAAGTGCCTTAAACTGTTTGAAAATTGTTTTAAATGCTTGCAATCGTTAGCCACCTCCTGAAACCTATGCAAACTTAATTTGGTGTTGTTCTGAGGCGTCCTTAATTTTTGGTGATTTTTTGTTTTTTCTCTCATTGAACTCTATTGAACTGTCCATCCAATGCATTTCAATGAGAGAAAAAACAAAAAATCACCAAAAATTAACAGAGACTCAGAAGAACACCAAATTAAGTTTGCATAAGTTTCAGGAGGTGGGCTAACGATAGCAAGCATTTAAAACAATTTTCAAACAGTTTAAGGCACTTTTACAGGAGCAAGAAGGGACATCGGAAAGGGCTCTTTGATCTCCGTTTCCCTGCTTTTGAAGCTCTTTCCGATGTCCCTTTTCTCTCCTGTAAAAGTGCCTTAAACTGTTTGAAACCTGTTTTAAATGCTTGGCATCGATAGTCCAGCTTGTGAAACGCATGCAAACTTAATTTGGTGTTGTTCTGAAGCGTGCTTAATTTTTGGTGATTTTTTTTTTCTCCATTGAAAGCCATTGGACGGTCTGTCCAATGGCTTTCAATGGAGAAAACAAAAAATCACCAAAAATTAAGGACGCCTCAGAACAACACCAAATTAAGTTTGCATAGGTTTCAGGAGGTGGGCTAACGATAGCAAGCATTTAAAACACTTTTCAAACAGTTTAAGGCACTTTTACAGGAGCGAAAAGGGACATCGTTGTGCGAAAATTCCCCACAGGAAACATCGTTGTGTGAGGCGGCAAATTTTTCATGAAAAGCCATCATTGTGTGAATTCATCATTGTGTGAGGCACTCGTTGTGCGAGGCACCTCTGTAATAGAATAATGGAGTTGAAAAGGACCTACAAGGCCCTTGAGTCCAAACCCTTGATCAATGCATGAATCCACATTAATGATAATCAGTTGAGGTAAGTTATGATGGGTTACACCACTAGGCAGAAGTAATTGTGCAAGCAACTGCAGAAAAGGTTGTGCAAGCAATTACACAAACCTTACTGGATTATATCATTGTACTAATTCTGAAAATGTGTAACCACCGATCTACTAGCACCGTGACCTAATGTAACAGGTTGATATGCTTAGAAATTGTATCTTCAAGTTTCAGTTCTTGATGAATGCATTCTTGCCTGGGTATGTAACACAAATACTACTAAAGTATGTATGTAACACAAATACTACTCGCGAAGGCTTTCATGGCCGGAATCTAATGGTTGTTGTGGGTTTTTCAGGCTCTTTGGCTGTGTTCTGAAGGTTGTTCTTCCTAATGTTTCCCCAGTCTCTGTGGCCGGCATCTTCAGAGGACAGCACTCCGTGCTCCCTCTGAAGTGCTGTCCTCTGAAGATGCCGGCCACAGAGACTGGTGAAACGTTAGGAAGAACAACTTTCAGAACATGGCTGAAGAGCCCGAAAAACCCACAACAACCAACTCAGAAAACGACCAGAATTCTTTTCCATCCTTATTTGGGATGGGGACAACAAGAACATATTCCATTATCAAAAGGTGAATTTTGCGGTTGCCAGAATTACACAGATTAGCACTTGACTGAGTCATACATTCCCTGTTGACATTTAAGCTGCAATATTTTATTAACACTGCATATACTGAGTACACCCAGTAGAAAATAGTAAGACAGAGAATATTTACATATTTTAGAAACATTTTCCAGAAGATTTATTATCATAGAATCATAGAACAAGGAATGGGCCTATAAGGCCATCAAGTCCAATCCCTTGCTCAATCCAAATCGAAATATATTTGACAGACAGCTGTCTAATTTGCTCTTGAATGCCTTGAGTGCAGCAGCCTTCAGCACTTCCTGAGGTATCTGGTTCCATTTTCATACAGTTCTCACAGTAAGCATTTTTTTTCTCCTGGTATTCAATCAAAATTTGGCTTCCTGTAATTTAAGCCGATCCTTACATGGTCTGCACTTTTGGATGGTTGAGAACAGATCCTGCCACTCTTCTGTAGGACAATCTTTCAAATATTTGAAATATCATATATCTCTTCAGTCTTCTTTTCTCAAGGCTGAACATGCCCCATTATTTCTGTCTTTCTTCATAGCATTTGGTTTCACATTCCCTAATCATCCTTCTTACTCTCTTCTGAACTTGTTTCAGTTTGTTGGCATCCGTCTTAAAGTGTGGTGTCCAGAACTGGATACAGTACTCAAGATGAGGCCTAACCAGTGCTGAACAGAGGTGAACTAGTAGTTCATGGGATTTGGAAACTATATTTCTGTTAACGCAGCTTAAAATAGCATTGGCCTTTTTTGCAGCCATATTGCACTATTGGCTAATATTTAGCTTCTGATCTACAGCAATCCCAAGATTCTTCTCAGTCATAGTTATACTGAGCCATAGTTATACTGATTACAAGAGCCATCTTGTAATCATATGTTTGGGTTTTTACCCCCACAGATATATAACTTTGTACTTACCCCTGTTAAACTTCATTTTGTTGTTTTCAGCCCAGTACTAAGCCTATCAAGATTCTTCTGAATTTTGTATCTGAGGTTTCCCAATCAAAAATGAGATAAAATTAATCTGGCAGAATTCATTCTTGACAAATCTGTGTTGGCTTCAAGTATTACTGCATTGTTTTCAAGGCACTTGGAGAGTGACTGCTTTATAATCTAATCTATTTGAAGAAAGGGAAATATTAGCCCTCCTTCAGTTATTAGGCACTTCACTCATCCTCCATGATTCGAAGAAAATAACAGGCAGTAATTTCTTCTGTCATTTCTTCAGCCATTTCCTCCATTATTCTTGGATGCAGTTCATCCAGCCTTGGAGGTCTGAACCTGTTTAGAGCAATTAAGGGTAGAGATGAACAGGAACTGCACTTCAGTAGTTTGGCTCAGTTTGGCATGGTGCCCACATAGGTAAACCTCAAGCATCATGTGCTTCCCTCCCCCACTTTCTCTGCATGATCACCCACTTACTACTGGCTGCAGCACACTGCCATTTACCTCTGCAATCAGCCACTCACTGGCTGCAGCATGCTTCCTTCCTCTGCCTTCTCTATGCTATTATCCACTTAGACGAGAAGGCAGGGCAGGGAAGCCTGTGGCACTGCCAGTGAGTGAACACTTCCTATATACATTCTGTGACTCCACCTCCTTTTCTATTTTTTTTCTGGGCTTAAGTGTTTTTTTTTTTAACAATTGATATTCTTCAGTTGCTGTACTACAGTCATGGGAGTTATCCCACCAAGTTTCAGTTAACCCTATCAAATCATATTTACCATCATGAACTAAGATTTCCAGTTCTTCTTGTTTGTTTCCCATACTCCTGATACCGAAGTTTCTGTGGTGTAAGATCTGCTTTTCGCTTTACATTTTTGTTAAGATTATTATTGGTCCCATTAGTGCTGCTCAGTCTATTATTCTGATTGTGCTTAAGTCTTTGTCCATGTTTACCTCTGATCTAGTGTCTCCTTCCCCCTTCCAATTCAGTTTAAACCCCTCCTAATGAAGTTCTTCATGCTGTGACCAAACACATTTTCCCAGTCCTGGCATTTCCCATCTTCCAGTAGCCCATCTTCCACAAAACATAACCCTTGGTCCCAAAATCCAAATTCCTCATATTGGCATCAACCTTTTAGCCAGTTTACCTGGAGTATTTTCCTTTTTTATTCTGATCCCCCTCTGAGTACTGGTGGGGTGAATAAAAAGATCAGCTGGGCTCTAAAGTCCTTGAATTTACTTCCCAGAGCTTCAGAGTCTGATGTGATTACTTTGTAGCTCCTCTTGGCTGTATCATTTATTCCCACATGGATGAGAAGAAAGGGATATGCATCCGTGAGTTTTATGCAGAACGGCAATCCTTCCATCATATCCCTAATCCGTCCTCGAGGGGGACAACATACCTGGCAAGTACATGGATCTTCCTGGCATATTTCAGTTTCAGTCCCTGGCAGTAGGAAGTCTCCTCCTACAACTACTCTTCTCTTCTTCTTTTTGTAGCAATAATTCCACATATGCTTTGAAAAAGATGCAGACAATGTGTCATAGGATACTGTATAAAGAGATACCCCTATGGAAATACATTGTTTTGTTTGAATCTTAATGTACTTTGAAAAAAGCAGTTTTCCCTTTTTGTGCACATGTGTCCTATGCTGTCATTTATACAGTCCACACCATCATGAAGGATTGGGAGAATCTGGCGAAAGAAACAATTTTTTTTTTCATTCAGGTATTTTTTTTGAGTTGTAAAAGTAAATTATAGTTCAAACTGGAGCTGCCACCTAATACAAAATTCACAATTGGTCAATATCTACCTTTTAAGTTATTAAGCAAGCAGGTTTTTAGGTTAGTAATCAATCTGTGTACTGTTAAGTTCTCAGCATAGGTTCTTTTTTTCTTCACATTCCAATAACTAGGTTTAAACTAACAGGGAGCTAAAATGCTTCTTTCAGCTGTATCTTTAATTGGATACACATCTGAGAAGCTGCAAATAGGACAAACATAATAATACTTTTTTTAAAAAAAATGCAAAGGTAGATGTATTGGCCAGAAAAAACCTGAAAATCTGTATCAACATAATCACCAAGATATGTTGTTATTTTCAGTGACAGATTACCACTGATGAAATACTTCTTTTTTCAGTTTTGGGCTGCACATGACTTTGTCTCATTGCATGTGAACTGGGTGCACCCTGAAACTGAAAAAGGAAGTCTTTAATCAGCAGCAATCTATCACTGACAATGCCATAATTAGTGTTGAGTAGGTGGAGCTGCACAAAGGACTGTGGCCAATATCAAATTTTATACAAATTCAAAATTGATGTGAATTACATCATTGTCCTGCTTGTTATAGCAATTGTACTCACTACTGCTAGAAATGACAGTTTTTTTAAAAAAAACAAACATGCAGCTCCAAAATGTATAAATTGAGAGAGAGAGAGAGAGAGAGAGAGAGAGAGAGAGAGAAAATAGAAATATCACCTCACCATTCCCAATTCCAAGCCAATGGTTTCAGAAACAAAGTTTAATTTCAGCTCTAAAAAAACAGAAATCCATCCATTGTCAGAATATCAATAACAAACATTGCAGTTAATATTTTATTTTTCATTCTCTGTTATACTGGCACACTACTATTACTAGTGGCATGAAACTAAGAGAGAAATAAATCATCCCAGACTCACTATGTTATCAATGAAAATTTGCTATTGCAATTGAATTTGTTTTCACCAATTCATCAACTAATGTTTTAGCTGATTCCTATAACAATTAAACAGATAAAGCTGAATCCGAATGAAAACAAATAAATACAACTTGAAGGCAGAGCACAGGCTTATTGTAAATTTGTATTGTTGCATGGAAGTCAAGGTTCATGAAAGTGTAAAAAAAACTTCTGCTGCTAGAAGGAAAGCAAAATGCTGCGTAAATTAGAGGATAGGATGGAACAAGAGAGCATCATTAGTGTCGTGTCTCTGCAGTACAATGTTTCAGGCTCCATTTAGCACAATAGAAACCAGGATCCAAACAATCTAAAAGGGACTTTTGGACTCTGTGGTGCCATTTTGCCTTCACTTACTTAGTCATATCTCTTATTTCAGTTATTTGGAAGAAAACATCTGAAAGAAGGGGTTGAACCGAGCAGGTAATACACAACACACACGTTGCAAATTCAAAAACCAAAAACGTCACTACAGACAGAATCACACAGTATAAGCTGAAAGGCCTGCAACAAAGAACAGATCTGAAAGCAGTCCTATGTTTTTATATGAATAAAATTATAGGTTGGATCTGGAACTAAAGTGCAATCCTAATAGGCCAAGATGTCTGAGTTGACATTAGGCCAGTTGAAGCTGTGATGAATCCAAATCCCTACCAGTCCATGGATGTTCATAATTCCTCAAGACTATCCTCACCTTGGCCTAACTTCATGGCAGCACTGTGACTGTGTCTCTGGGAAAGGTTAGGATCCAGCATTACCTATCTCCTCCGTGTTTCCACTCTTTTTATTTTTGGCTTTTCTGCTGCTAGCAAAAGTATGGGTGGGTTTCAGGCCCAGCGTTTAAGAAGATTGCTGTCAAGGAAGATGAGGCCAGTGTCATAATTCATATATGGATGGAAGAGGGGCAGAGGACTGTAAGTTCTCCATGGTACACCTCCATCCTTTTTGGAATTTCTGGCACCCTCCCACTCCCTGCATTTGGTATAATCTCAGCTGATAACTTCCAGATTGAGTAGGTCATTTCCATTTCATGATGTTTGGCAGAATTGCCTTAATTTTAGGTTAATTTGCCTCTCTCTCTCTTTTTTTTTTTGAATATTATTAAGTTTTGGTTCAGGTTAATCTGGCCACAATTGGAAACATTTGGTATCCAATGGCAGGATTGTGCAATACGTCTGTCAAGGAAGAGGGTTGAGAAGCACCTAGAGGCACTTTGGTTATTGATGGTTCCTGAGTCTCGCAACTCTTGACCCTAAGACCCAGAGGCAGAATAGGGATCAACTTTGGTATCTATTGTTACCAGTCACTAAGAGTTGTGTTCTGGATGAAGGTAATTTGGGAAAGCTCTCCCTCCACCAACAATACTGATGATCATGTGTGTGATGATTTAAGCGTGTTATTAAACGAGGGAGCTTTTGCTGGAAGTGAGTATTCAGGCTGATTACCTGATTTAGAGGATAATTACTATATTTCCTCTTCCACATCTGGTTATAATAAATATGGACCCAATTAAATCCTTTTCATGTATCTTTCTTCTCCATTTTCTTCTGTCTGCAGTGCATTGTTGCCATCTAAGTGCCAGCAGAAAGGGAGGGTCTCCCTCCAGAAAAAACTTGTGCCTAATGACACAGACATTGCAGCCTTGGTTTACAGGAGCAGTGTTTGTCATACCTAGGAGTATATTCATTTAAATCCATGAGATATCAAGTAGTCTTGGGAAATCTGTCACACTTATTTCAGCACATCTTTTCTAAGCAAGACCAGGACTGTTTCAATATAAAGTATCTCTGCTGGAACTGACACTCTTTCCGGATACTAATTCCAGAGCAATGGTGAGGAAGAAGTATTAACAATATACACTACTCAGTGTTTATCATAGGAAGAGTTCTTAATGTGCCATACCATTTATTCATCCATCTTGACATTATCTGCATTAGACATGGCTATCTGTGGCACTTCCCTGTACTTCCCAGAAGCACTGGCCACCATAGCCAATGGTGAACTCTTATGGGAGTATAAATCCCAAAATGTCAGGGAGGGGAGCACAGTTGCCCACACTTTTCCTAGATCTTTCTTACCTGAAGATTTTATCCTCAGCCTATGGCCCTTAACTGATATATCTTCAAATTTTATCCATCACAAGACTGCGACTAAAATCCATTCTGAATCTCCCCTTCCTCCATGTGTCATGTGTACTAAAGCCAAATGAGTAATGTGACATTGCCTCATTTATATATCCCCTCATCTAGCATATAATAAGTAGTAAAGTTCAGTGTAGGCAAGAAAGCTCAGAACATGATGGCATCACATCATACATTTTGATTTACTGTCTTCGTCTGAATTGAACTCACAAAGCTGTAGACTGTCCAAGAGAGGAATTACAAGTGTCTAAAGTTCTCAAGATTGAGCTATTGAGATGAATCTTTTCAAGACAGAGCTATTGAGATGAATCATCTGTGAATTTGGTGCAGTCTTCACAAACCAAACGAAACAGTTTTCTGTGCTACTTTGTGTAATGTTCTGGAAACCTTTAACCAATAGGCTTACAAAAACATTAGCATAAAAAGGATAAAAGTTACAGCTCTTTAAGTTTATGGTCCCTAGAAACCAAGTGATAAGAGAACAGTGTTTAAACTCTTTCCATAATTCCCTTTTTCCATCTTGTTAAATATATGCCCAGAGTCTGATTGTTACTTTAATCAGGATGTTTCTGTATTAAAAATAATTGGCTGGAACAATACTATAACATTAGCCTTCGTACAATAAATAAAACCAATTTACTGAGGTAAGCTAAAAAGAAAATCAGATTTCAGCACCACTGAAGCACAATTACTATAATATTTTAAATGTTCTCAATGAAGATTTCCCATCATCTTTATTAATATTTTCTCTCAGCCTAAAACTGATGAAGTGCTGTATTTCACACTGGTGTTAAAGCAACACTTTTAATAGCAACTTCAGTAACAACGTCACATAAGCATCATATGCTTAGATAATGCTGTCCTAACATCTATCAGACAATGCTGTTCTCTTACAATTGGAAAGTGTCAAAATCTCAGTCCCTTTTAATGGCCGCATGACATGGAAGTAAGGACTCAGTTGAGTTTCTGTCAAATCAACCACTCTTTTCCTAGAGATTTTTTTTCAGGCCCTCCTAATGTATAGCCCTCCCCTCATGTGCCAGTAACACCTCTACTGGCAATACATTTGTTGTGCAGGAATCATGCATTTGGCCCCATGACCCCCTCAAATAAAGAAAGGAAGTCTTTAAAAAAATCAAGGAAGTCAATCGTTCTTGTATCCCTAAATTATGGGCTAAATTCAACTGCTACTCCCAGTGAGGGTAGATGCATTGAATGAAAGTGAACACATAGATAAGCCCTGATGATTCAATAGGTGTACTGTACAGTGGTGCCTCAACTTACGAACGTACCTACTTACAACCATTTCGAGTTACGACCAGATCCGTCCGCAAAATTTTGCTGCTTCTTCCGACTGGAGCTTCCACTTACAAACAGAAAAAGGCAGGGGAAAAGGTGGGAAATTCAAATTGCTAACTGTAGGTGGCAACGAGGCTGCTTCTTTGTAGCTCTTTCACCCCAGCAGTGTGCGTCGAAGGAGGCTTGGGACTGCCTCGCTTCTGCTTCTGAGTGAGCATGTGTGTGTGTGTTTCAGGGAGGCCTCGGGCTGCCTGGTAAGGTAAGGTGCTATTTTCTGCTTTTAAAAAAAACTGTTCTGGGTGTTTTTGCAGCATGGTGTTGGGCTGGGCAGGTTATGTTTCTGTGCTGTGATGGGTCTTATAGGGTTTTTGTGTGTGTGTGTGTGTTTTCCCCATTTCCGATAGGTCTTGGGGGTTAATTTTTTTTTTTGCTTCCCCCCCATTTCTGATGGGTCTTGGGGGGTTTGGTTGCTTTTTGGTTTTTTTGTTTCATTTCTGATGGATCTTGGGGGGGGTTGTTTTTTGGGTTTCCCCCACTTCCAATGGGTCTTGGGGGTTTGGTTGCCTTTTGGGGGTTATTTCCCAATTTCCAATGGGTCCTGCATGCTTCCCTTGTTTTTTCCTTTGTTTTCTTTGCATTTCCAACCTGCCCCCTTAGTTCTCTGTGCATTTCCGATCTGCTCTGTTTGTTTTTTGCGCATTTCCAATGGGTCTTCCATGCTTGATTGCCTTTCTCCCCCCCCCCTTCTGCTGGAAGGGATTAATCATGTTTCCAATGAGTCTTACAGTGATTTTTTGGGGGTGATTTTTTTTCTTTGGCCGGAATGGATTAATTGCATTTCAGTGCATTCCTATGGGAAATGGTGCTTTGACTTATGGCCATTTCAAGTTAGATCCATCTTCTGGAATGGATTATGGTTGATAAATCAAGGCACCACTGTATTTGGGACTAACAACTGAATTTAGTCCTGTGCACTTGATGTCTAAATTATCCTTTTATTTTAATGTTCTGCTTTTAATAAATTCCTTATATCTTGCTGTTTATGACCAGTATAATACATTTTTTCTCTGTGTGTATACAAAAGAATCATTGCCATTTTTTTCTTTTATTCAATCAAAAAGTAACTTGCATTATGTGGGAAGAGTGCAAAATCAACAATCTAAAGCCAGTGGTTGTTGTGGGTTTTTCGGGCTCTTTGGCCATGTTCTGAAGGTTGTTCTTCCTAACGTTTTGCCAGTCTCTCTGGCCAGCATCTTCAGAGGACAGCACTCTAAAGCTAGATCTCTACATGGGCAGATCCTCTAATATTCGACAAATGCAGATGTGCTCAAGAAGCATTTATAAAGCTGGCAACTTGATTGGCACACATATATTATAAGCAACTTAGTCATAGATGGAAACTATTTAAAGGATAATTAGAAATGCTACTTGAGAGACTGTGCTGTTTATCTACTAAGGTGTGGAGATTTTTAAAGATGTGTCACATTCTTAGCTCCATTTGATGATTACCTCTTGCTGGAAACATTTGAAGGGTTTATTTTATCTGCTTTCAATGTACTTTAGGTGTATCTTACAGGCTTGGTTTCAGCTATGATTTATGCTTACTGAAAACCACATATTTCAATGCACATAGTGTGTGTTAGGGCTATAGAAATATCATACTCTTCAACTTGATTTGAAGTATTTGTCTTACAAATCATAACCAATTCATTTTGAGATGACTTGTTGTTCATCTAATTTGATTTGTATCCAAATATTTTAAAGTGTTTGTGTTTCCAATTGTCTGAGCAGTGAAAAAATATGAAAATGTAGAAAATAAAGACTTCTGCCCTGGAATGGAGGGTGAAACTTGGTTCCATCAACTACTACTTAACTCTTAGTGTTCCCAACAGTTTTCTAGTTTTCTTCTTTCCTCCTTCTCTCTCCCCTTAATCCACAACATCCCCCAGGGAGTTGTGTCATGTACTCCTTGCCAAGCTCTCACCCTTCCATGAATCTATCCCACCAGTTTCCTCTGGATCCTCTGAAACAAAAACAGTGGTTTTGGATTTTTCACCTCCAAAGTACTGAAGTAAAATGGTGTTTGGGCAATCCCTTGTTTGATTTAAATTTTGCCTTAGGCTTCCCTGCTCAGATATGGATAGGTTTAGAGATGGGAAAATAATCCCTCCTTGAAACTATGTTTTTTTCAAGTAAGTTCCAAATCTGAGGCAATCTTCCCTGTGGTCATTTGATGCTGATTAGAGGGAGTGGGGAGAAAATGAGAGCAGACTTTTTAAATAGGATAATCTAAAAGTCTCTTAAAACACCTCAAGTACAATTTCAAATTGCTCTATCACCATTTTGTACTCTGCACAAACACAATTTATGACACCAACAAAGAGGGTTCAAGGACATACTTCAAACAAGGGAGGAGCCAAGAACAGTGTGTAGCCTTTATAATTAAAATTGTAAACCGCCCGGAGAGTGCTTGTAGCGCTATGGGGCGGTATATAAGTCCAATAAATAAATAAATAAAAAATAAATAAATAAACAGTTCAAGAATTTCAAACAGCAATCTAGGCATCGAGGGTACAGGAATTAGTAGACTCATTGTCTCCAATGACATGCCCTCCCAGCTGGGCTACTCAATGCTCACACAGCACTCAACTACAAATTTTTAGGCAGCAAAGGAAAGAGCTATGGGATTTGGCCCTGAGGTATTCCTGGAATGAAAGGCCTCCTCCACACAAGAAGACCCACACACACTCCTAAAGAGTCTCTTTCTGTTGATGAATCCTTCCGTGCAGCCAAGTACTTTACCTTGGAGGTTCAAACCAGATTCATGCCTTCAGCTTTCTGTGTTTCCATAGATTGTTTCCATGAGAGAGTCCCACTTCCTCCTGTGATTCAGCCCCTTCATCTTTATTATCCACAGGATCATGTTTTGGCTCCCCAAACATCCAGGGTCTGTGGGGTTGAGCGGTTCTTTTTCCCTGCTGGGTTCTGGAGTGCCAGAAAGACTTCTGGAAAAGGATATGATGCAAACTGAGTCTGGGAACTTGTGCACTTGTAGTGAAAGATTACAAGATTTATTCAAAACCAGAAACGCTTGATCCATTCCTTCTTCCCAAAATGAATAATCAATAGTATGATGATTATTTGTGTAATGTCTACAGAAGAGAGGGCAACTTGTGGTCCACTGAAGGTTGGTGGATTAGGGCCAACACAATCAATTATGAAATCATGCCATCAGCCTTAGCTAGCTTATCCACCGGTGAGGAATAATAGGAGTTGCAGTATAATAGCATCTACAGAGTCACATAATGGTTCATGCTCAGGAGTAGAAAACTCCTTAATGAAATGCAGTGACATCTGGATTACCCAAGATAAGCAGCAAATGACACCCTAATATGTAATTTGGGAAGCCTTGGTTCTCCAAAAAGTAGAACTGAGACATAAATGCAAAAATATGCTCAAGGAGAATTAAAAAGCATTTGAAGCATTAGGTGCCAGCCTAAAACTAGGGAGAAGTTCAGATCTTGTTTAAGGTGCTGCACTGGTTTTAATCAAGGACAGTGGAGACAAATCTAGGTGCCCAACTGAAATTGTAATTTTTACTGCTTCTATCTTTTCTCTTTCAAATAAGCAGCAATATAGATGGGAAAATAGTCTCTAAGGGAAGTTGGAGATTAAATGCAGGCCCAAACTTTTACAGAGGTGAACTTCAGGTGATTTATCTCAAAACCACAAAAGCAGTGGAGCTGAAGCATTCCCTCATTAGCTGTCCTATTATATTTGCAGCAGTGAACATCTGAACTGAAACATGTTGACTAAGAACCATGTTAGTTTCCTGCTTCACTGATTTTTAATATTGAGTGTGCCAGTTTAAAAATAATTTGAAGTAAAATATATAATAGGCCAAAGTGATAGCAACTGGCTTAAGCCCATCTTCCAGGAAGAAATATTTCAAAATGATATGTGCCACTTCAGAGCAAATTGCATTCTTATCTAAATCTCGTCATTTTAAGAGGGCCAACACAATCAATTATGAAATCAGTGAAGGGAACATTCAAACACAGAAAGAAAAGGAAGAAGTCCTGTGGCTTAGCAGGCAGTTAAATCAGTTTGAAAAAGACCATAATCTTTTTCAGGGATACTATATTTAGTCTGTTACTGAAACAATTTACCACCGACCGACCGACCGACCGACTGACTGACCGACCTATTAGTATGACTACTTACCTACATATTTACCCACCTCAATTGCATGTGCCCATGCATTACAATCCCCTGAATATCCAGGTAAAACTAGAAAATTATCTTCCCTAAGACCCTGGGCAGCCTCTGCAAGTCAGAGCTGACAATTCTGGGCTAGGTGGATCTATATTCTGTCTAAGTGGCTGAAAACCTCTTCAGTATATTTAAACCACACATGTAGGATGGAATCATCAACCACAATAGTAATATTTAATTTAATTTAAAGTTTTCTATGCCCCACTACTGGTTCTGAGGCTCCCTAGTGCTTCCTTTTGACCTGGGGAAGCCTTTGAGAGCCTAGGGAAAGGATAATGAAAGTTTGTAATATCCCAAATCCACTGCTGGATCATTGCAAGTGGTTCTAATCCCAATGATAGTGATTTAGCCAGGATCGTTTTTGGAACTTACAGGGAATGGGACAGGAAACTTTAAATTAAATTAAATGACATTATTATTTAATTGCTGGATAGCTCAATGGTTTAGGTATCTGGCTGTGGAGCCAAATTTTGGGAGTTCAATTCCCCACTGTGCCTCCTTGATATGGCCTGGACTCAATGATCCATAGAGTCCCTTCCTGCTCTGCAGTTCTAAGTTTATTGTTGTTGTATTGTTGTTGTTGCATGATTATGACATCATCCTAGTTGTGTGATATAAAGTTACACAAGAGGATTTCAGCCAGTATAAAGTAGCTTCCTGCCTGCTTTGTCCCTGCTTTTTTCAGAGTGGTTTGAGAAGGGTTCTTTGTTGTTGTTTAGTTGTTAAGTTGTGTCCAACTCTTCATGACTCCATGGACCAGAGCACGCCAGGCCCTCCTGTCTTCCACTGCCTCCCAGAGTTGGGTCAAATTCATGTTCGAAACTTTGATGACACCGTCCCACCATCTCATCCTCTGTCATCCCCTTCTCCTCTTGGTTTCACTCTTTCCCAACAGGGTCTTTTCCAGGGAGATTTCTCTTCTCATGAGATGGCCAAAGTATTGGAGCTCAGCTTCAGGATATGTCCTTCGGGTTCTTTAGGGCTTTCCAATGAATGTTGGACAGAATCAAAATTGGGAAACCTCCTGAGGACTGAGGAAACTAAATGTATGTGGTTCCAGAGGGTAAGATCCGAAGCTATTAATTCAAACTACTAGAAATGATACTGCAACTGAATATTAGGAAAAAAATCTGTGACAGTAAAAGCTCTGTGACAATGGAGTGGACTATCCTGGAAGGTGGTGAACTCCCCTGAATTAGAGATGTTTAAACAGAAGTTGGATGACCATCTGTCAAGGATTCTTTATTTATGCTTCATTAGGAAGTTAGATTCAATGGCTGAAATCCAGTAGCAAGTCACAACTAGAGAAGGTCCATCAAATGATAATACCAATATAAGCTCCAGTGGAATATGCCAGTTTTGAGTTACTAGTGGACTTCAAGCACTGACCTTTAGAGTTCCCTTCAATTATCCAGTTCAGTGACCCTGTGATTCTACTGTCAAAAATGTTTAATGAGATCTGATACAGTACTTACTGTACTAATCAATGGGTGACTTAACTCATTCTGTATGCAAACTGACTTTTGAAACAGAATTTAAACTGCAGCCATTCTGGCCACAACACCTGACTTAATTCTTCAATTTTGGACCTGTTGCTTTTTTGTACCACCAAACCTCAAATTCTGAACAACTCAAACACTGGAATAATCTTTATAGCATTTTGATTGGTTCCAGTAAAAGTACTGCACATGTAAATGTTAAATCCTGCCCCTTTTAAAAACTTTCATTACTGAAACAATCTACACAAGAGGTACATTTAATAAGGACGTGAAAAACCATAATTCCAATAATGGGCAATGAATCTTATAATCTGCGCTTCAGACTTAAATTTCTTTAAAAATCTTTAAACCTCTTTAAAAAATCATCATCATCATAAGCACCATCATCTTCATTATGGCTCTGGTGTGAAAACAGAAGCTCAAGCTTCTGGTGCAATAACTGTATTTTGTGAGGTAAAAAACTGTAATGAGTTATAATTTTCCCCCTCCTGAATATTGGTTGATTTGCAATCATCCTGTGAAAACGTAATAGCATTGGGTTTTTTAAAAGAACATTGAAAGTCTAAGAATGTTATGCTGTAATGCCTAAGGGAAAAGAAAAAAAATGCCACTGAAGACCCCATCTCCTTATCATAAACCCAGAGCAGAACAGATCCTATGGGAATGACAGTGTATTGAAAGAAATAAAAGCCAGTCGAGGTTCCCTTTTTCCCCCACAAGGCAGAAACATGTATAAAAACATGTCAATAATCAGGTGACAGTCTCAGGATAAACAAATCATTTGGTTTCCTTGTTGGACTGAAAATCACAGATCCAGTATTCTAAAGACAACATTGGCTTACTGTCAGCTCACACACGTGGTAATTATAAAAAAAAATCTATGCATATAAATTAGAGTATAGCCCTGAACACAATTGACTTTCTATTGGCTCAGGCTAACTGATATGATTTAAAGTGCTGCAACTATTTTGTACCCCAAATGAAATATAGAGGTTAAATGATCCAAAAATTATCTAAGATGAAAATGTGGTTTTTCTAAAGTTGAAAATAAACTCCCAATGTAGGTGAATAGTTGAACAAGCAATGGTTGGCATGATAAAATTATTTTCATCTCTGCCAATGCACCAATTTCAACATGATTTCCCTCTATAGAAAAGAAAGATAAGGATGAGAAAAATGTGCAGGTTAATTTTTCTTTCTCCTAGAAAATGTATCTGGTCCACCATTCTGTTCCCAAAATGTTCAAGTAGATCCTTACAGAAAGTCCATAGATGGGACATAAAGCAATAGCACCTGCCTTTTAATGTGTCCCATCACTGATATTTGGAGACAAACAGCTTCTGGCATGGAGGTAATATAGAAAGAGCTATAGCTACTAGGAATCATTACTAACCTTCTCCTTCATGGATTTTTCTAGTCACATTTTAAAGCTGTCCAAGTTGAAGCTAGTACTACTTACTGTGGTAACTACAGATGGGAATGACTCACAATTTTGGCAAGTTGTCCTGCTTCATGAGTCTTCAAAAGCTGACGACTTATGAAGCACGAAGCTGCCCCCATGAACCAAGTACAAACTTATTCATCGATTCATGGGGGGAGGTTACTTTAAAAAACCCTGACCTCCCACTGTGCTGCCATGCACTGTGCCCCCATACAGGTGCTGCCGCCCACCCCCCACCGTGCCATAAGGCAGGCTAAGGGAATCCAGGCTACCCTTTGTAAAGATGGTAGCTGCAGCTTCCCTATCCTAAATGAAGCCATAGCCACCATCTTTGCAAAGGGCAGCTAGTGTCCCTTTCTACAGGCCATGGCTGCAGAGGCCTGCTAGAGAAGGCGGTGGCTGCAATTATGGTGGGGGGCATCAGCAGGGGTGGTGGTGATGGCAGGGGTGTGGTGGCAGGGGGGCGGGGGAGCGGCTAAGGTAGAGAGAGGAAGGGGTGGGGGATAGGCTGTGGGGGTGGGTGGTTGTCTATCGGCCCGCCAATCAGGTGACTGGCAGACCGGTAGGCATAATGGGAAAGCAATAGGAAGAAAGTGATAGGGAATAGCCTTCTCTTAGAAACAAAGAGATAAGTAACAAGCTTATCTACAGTTGGCCAGCCGTTCCCTCTTTTATTATGAAAGACAAACAAATGGGGCAATATTTGTCCCTTCATATTTGTTGGGGTGTCTGGAACCCACAAATATGAAGGGATGAATAATTAGCAAATCAGCAATTTCTGACGAATATCACAATCCATTTTTTTTATTAGTCGCCATGTCTAATGTTAATCCAAAGCTTAGAAACAAAGAGGTAAGTAACAAGCTTATCTACAGTTGGTTACTTTTTCGATTGTAAGAGGGTTTATATAAGTAGCAAGAGTCTACCCATTGAATAAGAACACAAATCACTTTATTGGTTTAATGAGCAATGTTTTCTAGTTAATTTCCCCATTTATTTTTGAAAGGCATTTTAAAGTACTTTTAGAGGAATTCTGATAGAAATTCTGAACTTTTAAGCCCTTCTCTTACCAATACTAAGGGTTTCTTTTTCTTTTTCATTAAACAAGATAATGAGAAACACGGATAATGTAAACATGTCACATCTGGGATTCTAAGACATACCAAAAGTGATTTTTTTTCAAATACTTCAGCAAGTAATGTGGGTAAGTTCTTCTTCTTTAAAGGAACTTTACAAGAGCTGGTGGTAGCTGATTCCATAGTTTGGCCATAAGCCATGTGAAATAAATGTTTCCTTTTCCCTCCTATGAATCTGATTACATACACAAAATCCTGTAAACTGATCTTCTAGTACATGCCTTGAATTCATTGTATGGCCAGTACTCATGAACATTCTTGCTCCATGGATTTATATGTAGGACAGGGGTAAGTGAATAGGGAAGGGGCTCATCAGAAGAAAGAGTATAAAGGGAGTGGCTGTATGAGATTCAGCAAGTCCTTTTGGATTTCAACTCCTCTGGTGCTCAAAAATCCTACTGGCAAAAGCAGAGTGTATGGACTCCATGGGCTAAGTGTTATACTCCCAGAATGCAGTTACATAAGCTGGAGATTGCCCCACAGAAACCTTTGAACTTTCCTGCTGTTCAAAGGGTTTATAAATTCCCCCTTGTGTAACTGGCCGAAAAAAAAGCTCTCTGGATATTGGCCAGAAACCCTAACAGTATAATCAGTCATAAAAGCTATTGGGACTAGAAATCTAGAATTTCTGGAGGGTCAAAGAGTTCTCATCCATGAACTATAGGGAGAACAAAAGTTGTGCCATTTTAATCTTTTTTTTCCTAACCAACATTTGCAACTGACATTTATTACTAAGTCATAAGAAAATGTTTACTGGAAGATAAGAAGAGTCTCTGTAGTAGCCAAGATTAGGGTGAGGCTGAACATGACAGGAAGAAAAGGCAGTGCAAAGTGAGCTAAGGGAGAGAGAAAATATTTCAAAGAAGAGGAGATGAAATTGCAAAATAAAAGCATAGCTATGGACTACTGAACAAGAGTGATAATCTCCACAGGAGCTAAAGGATAAAGACTAGAATATAGAACATTTCACTTAAAAGAACAGGAGCTCAAATGCTTTAGTCCTAAATTCTCAATATACAATGAACCCATAAATGCACACATCTTGAAAACAGACATATGCAATTTAAATGTATATTATCTCCCCATCCTCTACCCAAGATGCTGTGATTTGTACATGCAAGTGAGAGACGCCACATAAAATACCTAATATTCATAATGGAAAACTGGCTAAATTACCTCCTAGGGATTTCATTCCCTGTTGTTGAAGGGAACAGAACAAGAATAAGAACAAAAAAGGAGTCAGTAGTCTTCTAGTTTTTAAAAAAACTCAAACTTTTTAATGATTGCCAATACCCTCAGCAAAAAGCCCCCAAATATATAAAAAAATCATAGACACTAGAACACAATCCACATTTTTCCTTTAAAACTATAAGAACTCTAATAATCATGAGAACACTGCCACTTAATATATATCATCAGCCCAATAATATATCATCTAGTGCAACTGCCAAAGAAATGTGGTTACAAAGCCCTTGATCCTCAGATGTGACAGCACTGACAATGATTTTTTTAAAAAAGAGAGAGAGAGAAGAACTAGAGAATGGTGATGTTCTCACAGTGCACCTGACAACGGAGCTGTCAGAGATGGAGCAGCACAGATCGGAGAAAAAGAGCAAAGGAGATACAGAAAAACGCTCCCATGATAGGCATTTCTATTGCACAGCAAATTGCTAAGCCTGACAGTGGCCACTACATTTCAACTCCTTGCTCCTCCAGTATAGCAGAGAGCAATTCAGAGAAGGCAGTCGTTTTGATAGGCCAAGACAAGTTCAATGTTGAGTGTAGCAGATCAGAATGCAAGGCTGGAGTGATAGTTGTGTAATGCTTTAAGAGTTTAGCTCTAAAGGTTTTGTGTACATCTTCTATCTTCCAGCATCAGAGTAACCCAGAGAAATGAGTAGTCCATTGACTAACCCTTTAAAAAGCCAATGGGTATACAAGTTTTTCATAGAAGTTAAGGCCACCCTTCATTCACCTACCTCTAATCACTTATTTCTGTCTACATCCCATGCTATGTAATGGTACCCTCCTAAAGCTTTCCGGATTCCTGACATCCATTTTCATACCATCTGGAAATCAGCCTTTTCACCAGAAGCAGGCAAGAAAGAGATAAGATTCATACAGTTAATGAACTTGAAGGATTATGTTTAATTTTTAAATGAAAGATAATATTTGCTTTAAAATTATTAACATTTGCTAATAGAGTTTTAATATTTTCCCTAATTTTTTGCTTCTTTTCCTACTTTTATACACTTTTATGAAACAGTGTACTTAATTTCAGTGGATATTACAAAATATGCAATTTTTACCCTATTTCCTTTGAGTGAGGTGTAATACTTGTCTACTCAAAAGCAGGCCTCACAGAGTTCAATAGGGATTATATCTAGTTAAGTCTATAAAAGACTTTATTTTCTTTACTCAAAACATTCAAAGGTCTTCCAGTATCTTCAAACTTCCACCAGCCTCATGATGCCTTTTCCAGAAATACTGCCCAATATGGGAACATTTTTTTCTTTGAATATGGTGAACATTCATCTACATTCATTTTAGGAAACAAACTGCATGTTAAATGCAATTCTAGACAGAATAAAATTGTAGAGAAACTACCAATTGGTGTATCAGCCTCTATTCATATTGTATAATGAAATATCTATTGTTCTTTTGTTCAAGAAATGAAATTACATTTGTTAAGTTTCTTCTATATGATGGCCAAGGTTTTGCCTTTTCTGCTCAGTTAAGGAAACTCAATGGGGGTAGGGTGACCACCCACACATCACCAAAAAGAAGAACATGCAACAGCAAAATGGAGGACAGCTCTTCAAATGGAGAACCTTACTCCCAAAAGCAGGACATATAACCACCCTAGGTCTCTCTCTCTGCGAATATTTCTCTCAGCAAATAATATGAAACATAGCTTACTTCTGTTTCCAACTCTACCTTTTTTTTCATATTTCTAATGCTGTCCTCTAAAAGTTTTGTTGTCCTCCAGTAACTACCTCAATATTTCATTCATGATGAATCTCACAGACCTAGGAATGCTGGATAATGCATAAAGACATAAACCAAAAGCAAATCAATGACAGAAAGGACAAACTGAAGAGAAGGCAAGGATCTGAATAAGGAAAAGGAAAGTAGAGATGACACTGAACATTTGATATTATAGTATTAAAATATTCTAAAAATGAACTTCAGAGTTCTGGAGAAAATAAGTGTTTCCTCCACTAATAAGGAAAATACAAACCTGGCATGGAAATAGCCTTAGGATTTTCCCAGAAATACTGAAACAGCATGGTAAAAATGGTAGTAGTCATTAGAAGCTTTGTAAGATAGGGGGAAAAAACCACTGTAGAATCACAAAACTTTTAAAGAGCATTGCATATACTGATGTGTGTGTGTGTGTGTGAGAGAGAGAGAGAGATAGAGAAAGAGAGAGACAGAGACAGAGACAGAGACAGAGAGAAAGAGTATATGAGTCTGATATGTGCATTTAAGAATGCCAAAGGCAGGTCCCTTATAAGCGGCAGCTCCATTATAAGTTTTCTGATCATTCACTTGCACGAAAGTAGTTTTAAAATAAATGTTAGTAAACAAAATGGTTTCCAGGGAATGGAGAATTCTATAAGATGCTCTTATTTCTGAGATTGGGCTCAGTGTTGTCTGTCCTTACAATCAACAAGATTTTACATTTCAGTATGTTGCTTCGGTGGACAAAATTGCTATTTATTGTTATGCTGCTTCAGAAAAGTTTGACTTTACCCAGGCAAACCTATATAAATCATAGTTCTTATGGAAACAATCTCACTTCCTTTGATGAATACGAAAGCATTAATAATTTTCTTTTACAGATGACCCAAGGTAAAAATATACCAGGTTCCACCAAGCAGTAATATCTGCAGAATAAAGCCTGAAGGTCTTAGATCATTGTTTGAAAGCTTTTCCTCTGAGTTTCTAAAAGCCTTTTTACAAATAGTTCCAAAAATTGATTCTGAATGATAGATTGGTTTAACAAAGGTGACACACTGCTTCTGAAGATGTATGAATTCACAGTACCGTGGGGGGGGGGGGGTGTTTATGTGGCTACTCTTCACTTTTTAAGTTGGCTTTATGTCTGAATAATATAAATGATCATAAAAAGAGGTAATCCAGATCAAACCAAAGGCCTATGTAGTCCAACATTCTGTTCACACGGAAACTTACCAGTTGCCTGTAGGAAGCCCACGAGCAGATGAGTGCAACTATACTCTTCATCCCAAATTCCCCAGTATTTGATAACATTAAAGAATAACATGTCTGACACTTGAGGTGATGTATATACTCAGCTCATCTCCTCCATGAATTTATTTAAATTCTTTTTAAAGGTGATCAGGTTGGTAGCCATCATTACGTGTTGAGGTAATGAATTCCACAGAATAATTAATGAGCTGTGTGAAATACTTTGTTTTATCTGCCCGGACTCTTCCACCATTCAACTTCAGTGGATAACCCTGTGGTTGTCATATGAATGAGGAAGGAAATTTTCTTCAAGATCAACTTTCTCCACACTATACATAAGTGGATATATTTTTTATCATTTCAGAAGGCTTTATTAAAAGCCTTTTGGAAATGCAAGTAAACAGTGCCTGTTGGAACTCCCCTGGCCACATGTACATTGATACTTTAGAAAGGACTATACATCTTAATGAGAATAGACTTACTTTTGCAGAATCCATGTTGACTTTTCTTCAGTCAGGCTTGTCCTCCTATATGCTTGACAGTTTTATCCTTAATCACACTTTCCACAGATTTGTCCCGAACAGATGTTAAACTAGCAGGCTTGTAGCTTTCTGGACCTCTTTTTAGTCATTAGCCCTTTATTTCACCTTGGGATGTTATGGGTAGCTCTTTTTCCACTTCAGGACTCTTACAGGTATCATGCCTTTCAGTAAACCTATAAGGACCTGATTCATTGGGGTTTCTTCCATTTTGGTATTACCATTCTGGCTTCTGATGTTGGAGGCAATTAATGCTTAGGCAAGGTGGCAAGGAAGCAATGAAAGTAGGTGAGAGAAAGATGGGGCTAGCAATGGCATTGGTTGACAGGGAAGAATTCAAGTAAGAGGTGGCAGTGAGGAGGGAAGGAAGGAGGCAGAGAGCTCATGGCTGGCAATGGCAAAGAAGGAGATAAGCAAGTGGTGGCAACAGGAATCAAGGAAAGGAAGAGAGCAAGAAAGATCAGGGTTGACAGAGATTATATTTTTACCAAAAAATAAGTATGTGAAATCTGTAGGACTAGGTAACCAGTCTTCCAGATCAATGATTCTCACTGATTTAAAGGGCTCCCCTATGGGAAGTCATAGAAGATTCCAAAAATGTAAAAACAAGTGACCAACCAATTTCACAATGTTACAATTTCATATTTAGAACACTCTGAAAATCCAATCTCCAGTAATCCTCATGGCTACTCTGTAAGGGTACCAGGATAATGTGCCACCAGTATAGTGCAGTGCAACCAAACTTCATAGATAAGAGACATTGATATTAACCAGAGCAGCATGTGGGGAGCACGGCTGGTGCCAGGCTTTTTTGCGCCCTAGGCAAGACTAACTACTTGCAGCCCCCCCACCAATTTTCAAAAACGGACAAATTGTAGGAAAAATAGAAAGTACAAAAGTTGAAATTGTGAAAATTGTATTTTAAAAAACTGAGAGAACAAGTAATAGAACAGTCTTCAATTTTCTTTCTCAAATACAAAACAGTTTTAGCACACAAATCATTTTGAATAATCCTAGGAATAGTAATGTCTCTTAAATGTTTCTATTTTTGCCACATCAAAATCTCATTTTGCATGCCTTTTCTTTTGCAAATTGTGTCACTGATTCCTTCAGGTCAATGGCTGATGCTTCGGCATATTCAATTGATATAGTTGCCAAACCAGCTAGTCTACTTTGCAGCATTGTTGAGCATAAATATGTGTTTATAAGCTTGAGCTTTGAGAAACTGCCTTCATCACTAGCCACTGACACTGGAAGTGTGAGAAGGATTCTTAGAGTAACAGAAACATTAGGCACATTATCCAGGAGTTTTTGTTGGACTATGAAGAGAAGTACTTCTTGTGGTGGCATAGACTTTGGAAGTCTTCGAGCTATTGCTATAAATTCACAGCACAGATCTTCAGCATCTCTCTTCAACAGATTGTATGGCCATGTCTAAGACAGCATAATAGAAACTAATTTTGAATTTCTGCTTTGGATCTTGTGATCCTCTTGTGCTTCATACTCAAACTGCCTTTTTGTTCTCCTTCTTCTAACTAGTTCTGTCTCAAAGTATTTCTAGTCCCTTTGTCATCTCAGTAGCATCCATCAAAACTTGTTGAAAACCTGCATCACACCTACAGCTCACAAGGTAATTCTTAGTCACTTGCAGTTGGCTTGTAGCTAAATTTAAATCATTTTCCTTATTTTGTAACATCTTGCTTGTAAGATTAATTTCAAAAAGAATGTTGTATCATGTAACAAGGGATACCACAAATTTGAACTTACAAATTGCATCAACAAGCGCCTTAGCTTCAATTTGAGAAGTATTTCCAGATAAATATTTTAGGCTTGTGTCATCAAAGATCTCTATTAAAGCATCATATATACTACCAAGATGATATATCAGGGGTTTTAAAGCATCAATCCAACTCTCCCATCTTGTTTGACTCAGTGGCTTAATAGTTATGCCTGATACACGGCTAGTTAGAATTTGCCAAGTCAATAATTATAGATGTGTTGAATCAAACTGAAGAAACCTGTTGCTTCCAGACAACAGTTAATGACATCATTGACTACCAAGTTTAAAGAGTATGCATTGCAGGGCATGAAAAAGGCACGTGGATTTACTTCTAGGACTTTCTTTTGTATGCCATTTTCTTTGCCGCCCATGTTACTCCCATTATCATAACTTTGATCACGCAGATCCTCAGTTGGTAATCCCATTTGCTCAAGCTGTCCAAGAAGAGTTTCTGTCATAAAGGCACCTGTAGTGTCCTTTAGTGGAACAAATCCCAAAAATTTTTCTTTTTTCATAACCTCAGGTTTGGATATCTCAGTATCTGATAGTGATCAAAAAGGGCTAAATATTCTACAAACTTCAAAAAAAATTCCATTTTTAGCACTATACAAATTTTCAGGAGTACCACAGAATGCCAAGTTTGGCATGCCAAGAAGTCTGACCAAAGCAATCAAGCATTCCAAGATTTTTTGTCAATATTGTTCTTCTTGCCTGATTTTCTGCTGGTTAATATCATCAACTGTTTTCCTTTATATAAGCACAATTCAAGTTCTCTCCAGGTCTGACAGTTTTCTAAATGGAGAGGATTTCTCTCATGTGAAGACAGAATTGCTCCAATGTTCTTCCAGTCTTTTGAACCTTGTCCTTGTAGCACTGATGCACTATTTACTTTGTTGAACAGCTTACAACAAAAACAAATACATTTTGGTATTTATCTTAAAATTTTAAAATATAAATATTCAGTTGCATTTTTTTTTCAAGAAACTAGTCTATATAAAACTGTGCCTCTCTCAGGTCAGTTCTGCACTCCTCTGAGTTCAGTTCTGTGCCCCTCTCATATCTGTGCTCTAGGCAGTCGCCTAGTTCGCCTAATGATAGCTCCATCCCTGGTGTGAAGCAACCTTCCAAATACAGGCAACCAAAGTACTTCATAGGAGTTATGTTCTGAATGGTTTTAAAAAAAAATCTCTGTGAAAGGCCCTTGTCATTTTGGCAACAAGTTTTATCATCAAGAGCAACTAGCATTCTGGGGAGCAGTTGTGTTGCCCAAGATGGTAGAATATAGCCAGCAAGTTCAACACTGATAACCTTGATAAAAATCAGCCTATAAAACAGTAGCAAAAGATTGAAAATAAGCCAGAAACAAGTTTCAGAGAGTCCCATAAAAAGACACTTACTCAGATTATAAAGCACTCTCTTGTAGTTATTAGACACATAAAACATTCTCTTTGTTTTTGGAAGGGCACTCTAATATAAGAAAATGTCATTATTCATTGTTTCATATACAGTAGTATAAAAGGCACCTTCTTTGATTGCTGTGGTAAAAATAATGGCACTCTGATAGAACTGCTGGTGCCATATTTCTGTTTCTGTGTCAGATAACCTTTATTGCATCATAGAATTACCAAGTTTATCCCAGCGTTTCAAAGTTGAGGTAGGGACTTTTATCACAAGACAAAGCTGCCTTGTGTTTATCCCTTTTTTTTAAAGAGTGGCAAAGAATGTAATGAAGACCTTCTTTTCAAGGTTTGTACCAGTTTTGATGGAATGGAATGCTCAATAGTGATTAAATCTAATTTTCTAATGCCTGTCTCGGAGGTGCAATGCACAACCAATGAATCTTCTATGGGGCTTCCAAGCCTCTTATTTTGAACCTCTCGGTTTCTTATTTGAGAAAATGTAAATTGCTCTTGCTCGCACAAAAATACTCTTTGTGCACAGGAACAAGCAAACCTCCCTGGGAATAGCCTACATCTCTCAAGCTGTGACCAATCATTTGGCTGTTGGAATGAAAAGATAATATAAAGTCTCAACTTGTTAGAAAAATGACAGTCTCAGCTCCACCAATATAAATTGCCAGCTACCGTGTTCTTATTTACCATGGCAAAAAGAAAAGAGAAAGAGAAAAGAAAGAAAAAGAAAAAGAAAAAAAGTAAATTCTTTCCCCCTTTTTTAACATTGTTTTTATGCCCAAAAGAATTGCTTGCTTTTATAAATGCATTATATAGTGCCCTGAGGCTACTTCTATTTGTACATTTACAGGTAGTCAGGAGACTACAAAGAGAAGCTGTGAAATTCTATCCTGGCTGAACTGTGAATGGCAATATCCTGTCATGCAAACAGAAGCACCCTGAGGGCACCAGTGAAATTGTGTGTGTATGTGTGTGGGCATTTGATGTAAAGAATAAAACACACATCACAGTCTCTCCCTTGGACTAATCACAAGGAGATTGTGTTGGGACTATTTATGAAAAAAGAGTGTTTTGTCCTGATGCATTCATTCCTTGTCCATTTTGTATATGCATTATTCAGCGATCTCACTCCTATGATGGTTTGCTCGCCTAAAATGTGTCCCATGCTACAAAAACTGTAACTTTATTTATTTGAAGAAAAATTAATGGTCATATACTTATGGATAGTATCCTAGAATATTGCTCCACTAATGCAATCGCTAGGGCTGCGGAATTCATGTATTTTTAATGTGTGTGGTATTTTTAACGATGAATATCAGAATTCTTCCTTTTGATAGTCTGACATGACTGACAGACAGACAGACAGACGTGTGCCTCACCTGGCTTAAGCTGAAAGGCTCCTGTGGCCTAATATAAGTCAACCTCCACCTAGCGTCTTGTTAAAAATGAAAGTTACCAGCAACAGCCTTATTGAAC
Source organism: Pogona vitticeps (assembly GCF_051106095.1). Taxonomy (NCBI): domain Eukaryota; kingdom Metazoa; phylum Chordata; class Lepidosauria; order Squamata; family Agamidae; genus Pogona; species Pogona vitticeps. The sequence continues at coordinate 37,535,329 of NC_135787.1, forward strand.
AGGCTGTTCAAAAAGGTAGGTGGAGCTAATCCATGTACGTAGCTTGTAGAACAGCCTAAACTTACAAAGATCCCCTTCTTTCCTCTTTGGCAGTTCTTACAGTCCCCAAACAAGGGACGTGGTGGCACTGCGGGCTAAACTGCAGAAGCCTGTGCTGCAGGGTCAGAAGACCAGAAGTTGTAAGATCAAATCCACGCGACAGAGTGAGCTTCTGTCGCTTTGTCCCATCTCCTCGCCAACCTAGCAGTTCGAAAGCATGCAAATGCGAGTAGATAAATAGGTACCACCTCGGTGGGAAGGTAAAACGGCGTTCCCTGGTCACGCTAGCCACGTGACAATGAAAACTGTCTTCGGACAAGCGCTGGCTCTACGGCTTGAAAAACGGGATGAGCACCGCCCCCTAGAGTCAGACACGACTGGACTAAAAATGTCAAGGGGAATCTTTACCTTTACCTTACAGTCCCCAAACAGTTGCATTCAAGAAAGCTTGCTGAGCGCTACATTTTATAGGTTTATATACCTTTATGAGAGACTTGCCATATAGAGTTTATTGTTTCAAATGTATCCTAAGCATTTGCTTTTCAGATGTTGACTTTAAAAGAAGCCCTCTGACAATTATACTAACCTTTAAGTCCCTTCCCCTAAGGCAGCCTCTCTGCTTGTTTTGGTTTCACTTAACTGTTACACGTCTACAGCATTTGTCAACAGTAGCCTTTATTTCCCGATAATCCCTTTCAAAGAGTAGCCATTTGTTGCTTCTAACCTTCGTGTCATAACAAGAACTACAAGATTGTCCATGCAAAATGCTGACTGGAAATATTTCATGTCCAAGAACTTGTTGTTTGTCTCATTCTCTGGAAAAGCGTTAAATGAATTGACCTGTACATGTTTCATTTGAATGGACCTGTGACAGTTGTGTTTGCAGCTCCCTTTCAAGCCTTGGCAGCACAGCTGCACATTTTCTGGCTGTGTAAGCCATATGGCATGGATGCATTTTTGTTTTCCTTCTGTTCTTAACTGTTTCCGTCAATCTCTCTGTCAGTGATCTTAAAATATCTCCAAGAAGTAGTAAATAGACTTTATGGGAACCTATTCAGCTTTATTTTCAAAGCTTTGGTCACAATACTCTGAAGTAAATATATATATATATTTGTTCTGAAATGGTGGATTTTTTTCCTTCCTGCCTTGTGATGTATATTTTCCTTACCTTGAAGAGAGGATCATAAAAGGCCACTTTTTTTCATGCACATAAACGCTTTGTTTGTTTCTTTGTTTCCTCTTGAAATCTCTCTTTGTCCATATACCAGGATGGTGCAGTAGTATAATTAAAACATTGAAATACTTTTGGCAATAGTCCTGTTCATAATTGAATTGGGCTGAACCCATGGCAAATGGGATAATTGTAGACTTCAGATCCTGAGGGAAGCAGATGACTGTTCTAACATGGAGAGCAATAGTCTGAAAAGGAGGACCTTTGGTATAGAGGCTGTCCCCGAAGTCCATAATCCTGAAAAAACATGGTTTCTAATCATACAAAGTGGCTTCACAAGTGGAGGGTGCTGTCAGCTTTGGACAACCACACTCCAAGTGAAGAAAACAATAGTGAATCACACAGGGCTAGCCTGTCCCCTTTTAACATAACATTCAAATTGATCCTAAACTGAAAAAAATTTAATAATGGTAGTGGAAACTCTAAATTTCACATTGCCACAAAGTAGCAACAAAAATGATAAAACAGAGTTAGCTTTCAGTCACTGGTCAAAGAATTTAAAAAAACAGCAACCCCATCTTAAAGTTTTCAACAGTGATTTAAAAGTTTTCCTTTTAATTGCTTTACTCCACCATCACATGAGCCACATAGTACAGTGGTTAAACAACAGTGGTGCAGCCAAACCTCTCCTCACAACCTGAGTTTGATCCCAACAGATTCTCACAGCCAGCTCAAGGTTGACACAGACGTCCATCCTTCTGAGGTTGATAAAAGGAGTACCCCCTAGCACTATGGGGCAGTATATAAGTTGAAACAACAACTTCTGAGTAGTGAACACTGTTTTTTAACTGCGAGCACTGGTTTTAAAATGTAAAACTACATTTGCATTTTAAAATTAATATTAAATTATATATTTAAAATATAAGAGCTACAATTCTGTTGCCAGACATTGCGCCACATAAGCTTGGTGACATCAGCAGCTAGAACCCAGTTTAATCATTATGCTGATCTAACATTGGTATATATTTTGGCATCAAATTGCTCGTAGGCTTTGGAATGCACTGCTCCAAGAGCCAGGTTGCCCCCCTCCCCCTTTTTCTTCTGTCATCAGGCAAAGACCCTCCTCTTCAGGCAAACTTTGAAGTTATAAGTATCTCAGGAATGCTTGTTTATTAATGTATATATCTTTAAATATTTTAACATTGTTTTTAATCTTAACGTATACTTGTTTTAATATGATATTTATATAGTATTTTTTAAACAGTTGCTTGTTTTATAATTTTAGTTGTTACGAACCACCTTGGGTTCCCTATGAGGAGAAAGGCAGCATATAAATAATAAAAAATAAAGAAACAAACACATAAGAAGTGTGAGTTTTTATTTTGTGTCATGTATCAAGACAAGAGACGTCTGTAACAGGATTCTGGATATAATTGTGAACCCAAAGGCATACATTACATTAGAGGAAGTGATTGGAGGGAAAAAATGAAAGAAATGGTAAAATATATAATAGTAGTTTCTGTGTGTGTGTGTGTGTGTGTGTGTGTGTGTGTGTGTGTGTGTGTGTGTGTGTGTGTGTGTGCGCGCGCGCACGCGCGCGCGTGTGTGCACATGTGTGCATGTGTGCGCGTACGTGCGTGTGGTTGCATGTGCGTGTGCACACAAAAGACACAAATGATTTTTTAGGGAGACTTATAAAAAATAAATCAGATTGATGTAGAAATGGGATTGAATGACCTTGTGCTGAAAAAAGTCAGTTTTACTCATCTGTATTTAAAATGTATAAATGGCCAATGGACCATACCTGAGCAAGGAAAAAAATGGACCACATTAAAGAATGATGACAATTGAATGTATTATTTTCAGGAAATGACACCAGAATGATCAAAGATATTATGGAAAATGCCTATCTTCTCTTATTTATGAAAGCATATTCTGGTTCTGCATATCATGCCGGTTTATTTTCATAATGTTATAATGTTTTGCATGACAGGTCTACCCATCTGTAAAGCAGCTTACAGTCATGTAGAGTTCAGCTGGCATCATTTATCATCTGTACTGTTGAAAAAAGAAGTCATACATGCATTCCATGAAAGTAATGGAAATTTTCTTGCCAGTCTCACACAGTGGTTCTGCAATTATGCTTCACTATTTTTCATTCAGGTGATTTGAGTTGACAGTACACGCAGAACTAGACTCTGTTTGATCATTACACCCAGATCTTGTGCTTTTACTTCCTTTCTGAAATGTGTGCTTGAGAGGAGAAAACTGTTCAGTTGTTCGAATTGAAAGTTGCGATATGATAACAATCAAGTGCCAAAATCTTGTTGCTTGGCACTTTTATAGGCCTATGGAATCAATGGGATTTGGTAAGTGAACTTCCCTATAATTTCCATTGATTCAAATGGGCCTATTCTAATTGCAACTTAGAGTTTGTCCACACTGAAATATATTTTTATTTTATTTATTTAATTTATTATTATATATAATAAAACTTTATGTTATTATAGTTAAAATATATGGAACCTGAGGACACTGTTTAGCAGTAGACATGGGGACGAATAAAAAAATGAATATTATATTTGTTAAAAATTACTGATTTGTTAAATATTTGTCCCTTTGTATTTGTGATTATAGAGACCCTGATGAATATGAATGGATGCATATTTGTCCATTTTTATTCAACCCCCATACATAGAGAGGCAAGGCTAGCCTTTCCTCTCTGCCTATGGCTTTCCTACTCTGATGATCAGGCCACCAATCAGCTGATTGGTGGGCACATAGGCAGCCTGGCAGCCCCACAGCCACCCAACCCCACAGCCTGGCCCCCACCCTCTTCCCCTCCCTACCTGAACTGCTGCCTCCATCTGCCACCACCCACTGCCACTGTCATCCGTTACCACCCACTGCAATGGCCTCCACAGCCATGGCCAGCTGAAAGGGACACTGGCTGCCCTTGCAAAGATGGTGGCTGCAGCTTCTCTTAGGCAGGGAAGTTGCAGCTACCATCTTTGCAAAGAGCAGCCTGGATTCCCTTAAGGCAGGCTATAGCAGCAGAGACCATCGCAGTGAGTGGTGATGGACTACGGCTGTGGAGGCCATTATGGTGCAGGCTGCTGCAGATGGCGGCGGCAGCTGCATGGACTGTGTCAGCCAAGGTAGGGAGGTGACAGGGGTATGGGGAAGGGGGGCAGGCTGTGGGGGTGGGAGTTCAGCTTTTTAAAGACAGCCTCCAGTGGTTAAAAAAAAAACCCTGATGAACTGATTTGTGGTTCATTGGTTCATGGGAAGGAGATTTGTGGTTCATGATTCATCAACTTTGACAGACCACGAACCAGGACAAACCACCATTTTGGTGGTTCATCCCCATCTCTATTTAGCACACACACACGAAGACTTGTCTGCTTGTGTTTCTACTTAGAATTATTCATCCTTTCCCTTTTAGAGTTGCCCTGCACCTTTCTGGCACAATCCTAGAACATGAAATCTTTTTGGCACAATTCAAAACTCAGCAGGCTAAGGGCCATGAGGAGCAGAACAGCCCAGGAGGCCTGCAGAGACTAGACTCACCATGACATGGTGACTGTGCAGCATCCTGAAGGCTGATGTCGACTTTACCACCACTGGTCAAGAGATCATCTTAGTGGTGATGGTGGTGGCAGTGGTGGTGGAGGCAGTGGCAGCAGCAGCAGCTATCAGTTCAGGAGCTAGTAGGAAAAGCTGAGCGGCTGCTCTGGCTCTGGTGCCACCACTAGCTTCCCACTTCCACTGATCAGCTGTCAAGTAGAGGGGACCAGCTGAGAAACGGGGAGCAGCGGAGAGTTGGACAAGCCTTTCCAGTGCCACATATGGCTTCCTGCCCTTATTGATTGGCTGGAAAGCAAAGAGGAGCAGCAGAAAGTCAGGGAGCCTCTCCAACACCGCAGCCAGCTTCTTTAGAGCCTTGAGGCTCCATTGTGGGTGGATGGATTGCTTAAAAGAGAGATTAAATAATCTGTGCTGAAGGTAAGGACCTTTTGAGCATGGGTGGGATCCTTTCAAATTTCTTGGTGTGGACAGGCCCTGAGTTTTTACATAGATGTTCAATGGAATTTATGGAGGAGTTGACTCACTAAAGTTCAAGCCCATGATGTCACCTACAGAAGACTTTTCAATATAAAGCCTTGCAGATATTTTCCCTATCCAGCCCCTATGAATGCCATTGGAGCAAATCCTAATTGAAGTGAAATCAGTGACTGCATCAAAACATTCTAGTTCCTATGAATAGCTGATTAATGGCAGCAGAAATTGATGGAACATTCAGTAGATGTAGAGGGCCTTCAGTAATATGGTTGAAAGTGGAGGATACTGAACGGAGATCCTTGATATATGAGTGGAGCTGTTACAGTCTTATTACAGATTACAATTTGATAGGGAAAATGAAGGCCATGAAGAAATTGCTGAGAGAGTCAGATACAGTTCAGAAGCTGCCAGTTTGTCATTCCCGCCAGGGACAGTAAACAAGTGAACTTGCTTATTTATGGGAATGTTTCTAAAGTGAATAATAATTAAAAAATTGGCAACACACTAGATGCTGCCTGAAATATCCTTATCTATGCTCACACAATAACAGCAGCTGTAATAAACTGGATCACCCATGGAAAACATACAAGCCCAATTCCACAAGTACTTAATAAAAATATGTATTTAAGTCATTTGGATTCGGTCCAGTATCCTAATGATTTTCCTCATATAAGTACAGAACTCTCTGTCACATGTACCAAACTAAATTTGATGTTCTTGCAACTTGACTTGGAAGTGTAGGGAAAGTGGTATTTCCCATTCTGTCTCAAAGAGCTGCTCCCATTAAGACAATTCACTTGGGGCTTCCTGACCCCCAGCATCTGGCTTTTATTCAGTACTTGTGATTTCATCACTATGTGTAATGTTAGAGCCACCTCTGTATAAGTATGCAAAGCCAAAATATTGACACTGTCACTAAAGGCAACATGTGGTGTGATTCTTTCTCCCTCCCCCAATACGTAAGGAGAGGCTTGGCCATCTAAATTTACAGATCAATCCAAATCAAGGGCAGAAATTGGAACCTGTCCCAAAGTGCAAAATTGGCCTCCAAACTCAACTGAGGGACCCAAGCACAGCCCTTGTCTTGACTATGTGCTGATCTTATATGTCTTTATCATGAACACTCTCTTTGTTGAAGGTGGGCCTGATGGAACTAATTTACACAGCACATTAGAAACAAAACCCATGGTTAACATGAAAGGTTAACATCGTAATGGACCACAGAGTTGCTGATGGACATGAGAAGACTAGGGTAGATGACTAAAAATGGTGGGGAGTTTTCCTGTATTAACACACTGATGGGTGTAAGGCCTGCACTTATTCACTGTTCTCATTAATGAGCTAGAAGGGATAAACAGCAGGTTAATGGCATTTGCATGTGATAGTAATTTATTAGGACAGATAAATCATACGTGGAGACCCAGGGAGATTAGAAAACAAGACACAAAATAACAGCATGGGGTTATCATTGAAAGACTGAAAATATCATGTTTGAAACAATAGGCTTTGTCATGACCTTCTGCACAGGGGATAATTTTACCCACCATGCACAGCTTGGAGTCCTGACATATAGCAGCATGCATAGTGCTGCAAAGAATTGACTAGAAATGGTGGCACGATAATGCTGAACAGCAGTCTGCAGTATAGCTGATAATTTTCTATTCTCTTGTATCTTCTTATACCTGTTTTTAACTCTCTCACACACAAACACACCAATCCGTGCACAATAGGCTAAAATCTTCTAGCATATCTTGGTATCAGAATTTAGCACATATCCTAAAAATGTTCAATCTTTTTAAAACTTTTGCTTAAGAATTATGGCATCTTTAGGTCAAAATAGTAAGGAAATACCACTTTCTCTCATAGTAAAGTAATCCTGAATCTTCTTTCATCCCCCCCCCCCAAACAAACATTTTTGCAGTAGAGCTGTATTGTGATTTTCTGTATATCTGACACTTCTGGTGACATTACAGCATGTACCCCAAACACATCATGCTACTCCCCAGACAACTTTTATGACTTTTGCATTGTAGAATGGAATCAATTTACCACTCCACATTCAGATTATGATGGAATCTGCTGTTGTTTAAATTTCATTCACATACACCCAACTATCTAGCTGTCAAGAGCAGCCTGTTGGGAATCTGGGACTTGCTACTACCAAGCAAGCTATTTTGCTGCTTGATTAGGTCTAGTGAAATTTACAAGCACAGAAGAACACTAAAACAGGATTTTGCTTTGCTCTTTCTGACTCTGCAAGTCTCACAATATGTAATATGTGTTACCACCACCAGACACTTGTAACACAACTGTCTCCCCTCAAACAAAGATCTCACCCTGAGCCCCTAAATCTGCTTCCAAATCACATTGCAGTCTATTGCTTTACAGGATATGATGTATAAATCCCAAGATGTCAGCCAAGATATTTTTACTTGCAGTAAGTCACAGAAGAGGTAGAAAGGGTGTTATAGAAACAGAAGAGAAACTCTGGGTGGGAGAAACATGATAGTATCATGAATCCTGATGGCTTCTATACGTTTCTGTGGAGGGAGTGGGATCTAAATACTTGAACAATACAGTAAAATCTACCAAGAAGTCAAACCTTCATCCAGACCAGATATTATTACAAAGTATTTTTTTCTAGCTTATCGTTATGCATGAACCAAACACACCCAGGTGTTTGCAGGTGCAAACTTCATAAATCTCAAAAAGGTCTCATGTTATACTTAGCAATGCCAGCTGGGATACTGTCCCTGTACACAGGGACAGTAAATAACCCAAAAGTATTTACACATAGGAGTCCCTTTTTTACCCATTAAGACCCATTGATGGTGGTATTAGCTGCTCAGATTCCCCAAAGAAACTGGAGGGAAAGATCAGGACCTACTATTTCAGCAAGTCCATGTTGGATAGTTCCATATATTTTTGACTATTCTACTAGAATGGTTGTTGAGAGCTATACAGTTCAGTGGCACAATTGTCAATATGTTCTTTAGAAAGAGCCAAAGGATGAGAAACTGGGAGTTCACCGTTTTGGAGAAGCTTGCTGGAGTGAAGGTTTTTGGCATATATTGTACCAAATGCTCCTTTCTTCATTCTTTCATTATATGATTTAGACAAAGTTAAAACAAAAATACTATATTGTTTTATTTTCCACAGGGTTATTGTCAAAATGTCAATATCAGTTATTTGCCATGAGTTATAGTTTATGTGTAATAATAATTATATGCCATCAAGGCCATTCTAAACTATGACAACCCTTTCCAGAATTTCCTAGGTACAGAGTACTCAAAATAGTTTACTATTCCCTTCTTCTGATTGTGCAGTTAGACTGTGCAGCTTACTTGTTTCTACACAGGAGGCACAGTGAGGGGTTGAATCCCACAATCTATCTCTCTATAGCCAGGTACTCCAGCTCATGGAACTGTCCAGTCAGCTGCATTTTATGCATACCCAAGAGATATATTAAAGAAAAGAAATACACTGAGACTTTTATTAATGTGAGAAATACCTACTAATTTCCTTGGCCTCCTCCTTTTTGGCTGCCTCCACTGAGACATCTCAGTGAGGAATTTGGCAGTCACACAAGATTCCTCATTTCCAGTTAAACATAAGGCAAGCCTCACTCCATACAGTTAAAGTGTTCCATAAGAATACATAAAAGCACAAATCATTGGTTGAATATTAGATCAGAAACAAACATCCATCCAAGGTTTAAAAATTACAGTTGTCAATGAAACAAAGGAGCTGGCACCTCCATTTTCCTTGCTTTATTCCATCATTACCTTCATTGCTTCATTTTGTGTAGACAATTGGCCTTGCAAATGAGAAGAACAATCTGAGCTTCGAATTAAACTCCTGTCTGTCCTTAAAGATGAGAAGAAGAATAGAGCAATTCCTCATCTTGTCTAGAAGGAGAATTTACATTTATATAAAGTATTTTTTGCTGCAGAGAACAGTTTAGAGGCTGAAAAGATGGGGGAGCAGACATTGTTAGAATTCCAGTGACTTATCTAAAGGCCTAGTCTCAAAATATATTTAAATTGGGGAATGCTTACAAAATGCTCTCCATTTATGTTTTCTCTCAGATTCGAGGTTTGCTGATTTTTTTTTAATGGAGCACAACGGACACATTAGTCATTCACTGCCTTTATTAATTAATGCATTTAGCATATCCCTTGGGATAACTACATTTCACATGGGCTTTGAGCCCTTCTGCACTGGTACTCATCATGCTGAAGGAAGGAAAACAGAAGAAGGTCAGGGGACCATGTCTCTCCTTTCCCCATGTATCTACTGCTTCTTCCTCCCATCAGTACCCAGATAAATGAAGGGAAGGGCCATCTTATTATGGGAGATGTGAAGAACTGATGGGGAGCCTTTGACAGAAAGTGTTTTATGATGGGTATGAAGTAGAGGTATCTTGGCTAAGTCCTCAGATAAGACTGGAAAAATTACCACTTCTTTTTGGTATGGTGTAAGACTGTATAATTACTGAATTAAAAGAAAAACAAAGCACGCTGGTTATATACCACCCCATTGCACTTAAAGCACTCTCTGGGCAGTTTACATTTTAATTATGCAGGCTACACATTGTCCTCTCCCCAGCAAGCTGGGTACTCAGTTTACCAACCATGGAAGGATGGAAGGCTGAGTGAACCTCAAGCTGTCTACCTGGCACTGAATCCGAGTCATGACAGAGTTTTGGCTGCAGTATAGCAGTCTAACCACTGTGCCACTGTTCTACTCCTTAAAAGGAGCGGAATTCTGAAAGCAGACCCACCCGTTTCTTTTTTTCCCAAAAGAACAGTCAATAACTTTTTTGCTCCAAAGGGCTATGCAGACTGAAATGTGAATCCAGATTTTATCCTTAGCAGCCCATTTATTGAAATTCGGAACTCTTCATTCATTTTATATCTTGCCTTTCTCCCAGCAATTTGACTAATGCAGAACCAATGCAGAATGCAAAAGGCATTATGAGCCAGAGCTTGTGTAGGAAGAGGGAAATGAATATCAAAGAACAACAGTGATAACATCCCAGATGACTAAAAATAGCACCTAAGATTTACTGGCTGAATTCCAGCAGTGTTAAGTTATGCCACATAAGACTGGTGACGTTATCAACCACCATGTTTTTTTTCTTGTTTCTTTCAAAATCAAAGTTTACAATCTCTGTCACCCTAGGAAGGTGCTGAGGATCTCTTGGGATGCTCCTTATCATGGGAAACTGTAAAATCATCCCCCAAACCAGGAAATTAAAGACTTTACACACACCCATCCCTTGACCCCTGATATCATCAATCTTAGGTGGCATACCTTGGGCAACATAATTTCAGACACTGGATATTTTCTGTCCTTATTGCCTCATTTTAGTATTGGCAGTCTCACAAGAAATTGAGAATTTCTCCCCAAATACAAACATGTTTTATTGTTAACATTATAAAATACACAAAGCAGCCCCCAAATTGTTTTAAAAATTGGTTTGTTGTGTAAAACAAACAAAACATTCCTGTTCAATTCCAGCATTCTCACAAATTCAGCTCTTTAGATTTCAACGTTTTGTAATGAAGATACGCTGCAAATGAAGAAACTGTTATTAAAATAAATACTGCACTATTAGGGAAAGTAATATTGCCCTTAGGGTATTACTACTATAGGCAAGCTTTGATAAGCCAACCAGCATAGGTATAAAGAATGGCAAAACATGTTTTTTTTTTCTGCACTGCTTTCTTTTCCTAATTGCTGCTATATAGTTAAGTAAATTGTTCCTGACTGTATGTTTTTTTGTTTTCTGTGGGGCTAAAGTGGAACTAACTGGCTGGATAGCTCAGCCTCTGGCTGTGGAGCCAGAGGCTGGGAATTTGATTCCCCACTGTGCCTCCTGGGAGAAGAGCCAGCCTGTGTGGCCTTGGGCAAGCTGCGCAGTCCCAGAAGAAGGGAACGGCAGACCACCTCTGAGTACTCTCTACCTATGAAAACCCTGGAAAGGGCTGCCATAAGTCAAATAGACGTGATGGCACACCATCATCATCATCGAAGTGAGACAACCTTGGTGTGCAATTGCATTCAACCCATCTCATCAATATATTATTTTTCACTTTTTTTAACTCAAAGACCCAAATCATAGCATATTTCCCCCCCCCCAAAGTGAAATGCAGCTGGAACAACAAACATCAACTCACAGAGTTGCTTAATGATGCATTGCGTTATGTATTTTAGATTTTCACTTATGAACTCGTTCCCATGTGCAATACCTATGTCAAGACAATAATGATGACCACTTCTGTAATTAATTTAATTTAAAATTTACTTGATCCTGACTTGATTCGTCTTCCTGGGGTAGTCCAGATTATAAATGAGAGACGAAGTCTCAGGATGTAGAAAGTAGAAACAAGCTCATTATTCTGTATTTCTTTAAATGAGTCGATAAGAAGCTCTGGCTCCATGTGTTTCAGTGAAGCTTTCTTCAGGAGCTGAGCATAAGACAAAGCCACACATTAGATATTGAATCATTCACTTTTTGTTTTTTTTAAAAATTATATATATACACCTGGCCTGGGACTCTCAACTTTATATAAATGCATGCATTTATACTAAGCACATTAGACATGATAAAATATATTAGACACTTACTGAGCTTCTTTATACTCTCTGCACCTTTCTTTGGTCTATATCAGCTCCAAGACTAATTGAAAGTGTTTGAAAGTGCAGGAACTAGGAGAGGAGGCATTTGTATACAGCTGTGCAGGGTGGCAAGATAACCAGCCCAGCAGTGTTATCATAATAAAGGGAGAAAGTCTATTTCGTTGTTTAACCGATGAGGTACTAGGATGTTCAATATCAGGATCCAGTCAATTTTGTATAAAAGGAAAAAGAAAACTTGTGGAATATTAAGAAAAAGAGACAGTTTGCAAGTGCTCCATCCCTATGATCACCAACATCAGCATCATTCATATATTCAACACATTCATTACTGTTTTGGAATAAAAATGTGGTGACAGAAGAAAGCAACAGCATGTGTCTAAATGGAAACAAAATGAGTGAGATGTAAATGTGTAAATGTTGAGAACACTGAATAAAAACTTGATCATTTGTCTTGCATACTGAAATATTTCACAGCATGGGGAGGGGTGTGGAGGTAGCAGCAATTATTTATAAAAATGGATAATTGTGGCCCTCTCCTTTACTCTCTGAATAATTTGTCAATCATCTTCTAGATATCCTTCAATCTCTGAAGCTTCTTTTTTTTCCAACAAACAACTTTCCAACTGTCTTTGAGGAGGTTTGTGTCATCTCTCTTTAACTGTAACTTTAAAAAGAAAAACAAAAATGCTTGAACAATGTTTAGCTCACAGAGGAAAATCTGTGTACTGCAAACTACTTAATTCTGTCTTGACAATTTTCAGCAGCATACAAAGAAAAGGGGTTTTACCAGATATTGAAATAATAATCATATTTTAACTGTTGCTTTTGTGAATGGTATGCACTCTCAACTAAGGGACGTGGTGGCGCTGCGGGCTAAACCACAGAAGCCTGTGCTGCAGGGTCAGAAGACCAAGCAGTCATAAGATCGAATCCACGCAACGGAGTGAGCTCCCGTCGCTTATCCCAGCTCCCACCAACCTAGCGGTTCGAAAGCATGCAAATGCAAGTAGATCAGTAGGGACCACCTCGGTGGGAAGGTAACAGCATTCCGTGTCTAAGTCGCACTGGCCATGTGACCACGGAAGATTGTCTTTGGACAAAACGCTGGCTCTATGTCTTGGAAACGGGGATGAGCACCGTCCCCTAGAGTCGAACACGACTGGACAAAAAAAATTGTCAAGGGGAACCTTTACCTTTACCTTTTATGCACTCTCAAAACCTGAATTTTATGGGACATTTCTCCTAAAACAAAATCTTTGTTTCTGTCCCCACTCATGATTTATGCAGATTTTTGGACTGATTTTTGCCAATTCTCCTCAATTTGTGGGTGTGTTCAGATTGTGCATAATGATAAGCTGGAATGTTGTAGCTGAGACATTGTGTTGATGCTCTCTGGCTAGTTATCCCACTGCAACCAAGAACAACTTAACAAATCATAGACTTTCTGTCCATGGCTTGGTTACAAGGGCATCAAAACTTGCAACTTGAATTGACTGCAAGTCAGAGAAATCAACATAGAGGGTAAGAATTCTGACTTCTTCTTCTGCCCAAATGCAGTCAGGGTGTGATGAAGCTAGCAGCTGTACTATCCCCCTGACACCTTTAAATTTAGTCTTGAACTATATCCCTGTTTACCTTTAGGGAGATGTAGCTATGTGAATTATATACCCATATATGTCACCTAAAAATATTGCTGCTTGTGGCCTGTCTTGAAATCCTAAGACAGCCACATTGCTCTTGGAACTGTTCTACTTATTTTGAGTATCTTGCTAGACCTTAAAAGATTTAACCCCAGAGTTGTGGAATTTCCCAGATCAAAATGGTCCTTCCATTGAGTTAATGTATCTTGGTTTCCTTTCAGTAGAACAGGTGAATGAGGTGTATATACCACTTGCCCTCCCGAAGTGATTGAGTCTCTAGATGTGAAAGCATAAGAGATGTTGTTATAAATTTACTGAATTTACCAGATAATTTTATCTTAAACTCTAATCACACAAGCTCCAAGCACTTTGCCTCTTCTTCTGCATTGTCAAAGTCCCCACTCCAAAGTTCCCACTGTTTTATCTATAAAGGACAGTGCAGGGCAAGTACCTTGTGAGAAATTTGATTTTTTCAGTTTGATCCAGGGCTAATGCAACCATAAAAACAGCATGAATAAGTTACTGGTGATAGGAAGAATGAACTGAATAATTTTGGGGGGAAATGCTTCCAAGATTCTTGCTTACAGTCTGTGTGTACCGAATCATTACCCATTGAAGAGGAGATCTAATTTTTCTTCCTGTGCCTTGCTCAAGTAGAAGGCAGGATTATCAGGTTCATTCTGATCAGCCAGCAACTATGGCAGGAGAAGAAAGTTTCTTTTGGCAGTTAGTCAACTGGCAAAACCAATGGCTTATCTTAACAATAGCAGCTGGATATCTCAGCAAGCAACCATTACTTGAGTCAGTCACCTAGTAATCAATTAGTAATTTTAGGATTAACTTCTGAGCCTCAGTTGCACTGCTTATATTGACTATATGCTGCAAATTTCCATCCTACTGCTGGGATTATAATAGGATGTCTACGGTGCATCAAACATGGGTCGTACTGGATGGGTCGTACTGGACTATAGATGAGATTCCGGGAGCACCTAATGTTAAGGAAGATATTTTATCAGCACATGAGTTTGGTTTTAGTGGATTGCCACAGCTAATTTCAGTCTACTTTGCACTTAAGAGATTCATAAATTCTTGCTTACTAATGCAGTGAATTTTCAGAAATGGGTATTTTGGGGAGTGTAAGGCAATATCCTGTCCCAGTCATTCTGTAATGCCTTTTTTAACCATCTTCTTTTGTTCATAGGTTGTTATCAGCACACTGAGCATGATATGTTGTTATTTGCAATTATTTTTTTAACAACAGAACACTCTTACAATATGCACTTCAGAGAGTGTTTTAACTGGAAAACTTGTCAGAGATAATTATAGGTTAAATACAATGGTGGAAAATAAATGCCTCAAAGATTTAAAGGTAAGCCATGACCCCCAAAGGAAATATAGCAATATAGCTCGAAACAACCACCATCAAAAGTACATAAGACATGAAGACCCCAGCCAAAGAGTCATCTCAAATTTGTTTGTTTCTATGCTAAAAGGATTGTTTGGAGATCTGAGAAAGCAAAAAGGTTTGCCTATCTTCTTGTTGTATAGAAAATGGTACATTATGTTCTTTTGTCTCTGGATTAGCCAGGTGAAAAGACAAGACCAAGGTGAGGCAGAAGGGGTCAGATCACTAATCAAGCTGGTAATGAAACCCTATAAAAGGTTCACTCTGACTTGGCACAGAGTCTCCATGGTGGGGGGGATGCTTTGCTCTCCTGCCCAGAGGACGGGATATGGCATTTATTTTAGAAGCCAATGGTATGCAGTCCTGTGGCTGATGGAATAGAGTGACTCTGAAGTCACCCAAGATCTTACATTATTGGGGTTTTTTTTCTGATTTTGGGAGCCCTATGGCTTTGGGTTGATGGATGAATTCTGCAGTCACAATTTGGTGTGACATCATGGCAGTAGTCCAAGTGGTTAATACGATCACATGAAAATCACAGAGGGTTATGAGACTGGTGAGAGCTTTTACACTGCGCTGTTTGAGATATAGCATTGTGTTCCAGGCTTGCCATTGTAAAGAATGAGCTGGCTGATGCCCTGTCCTGTCAACAGATCGACTGGCTCAAGACGTTGGCCTCAAAACCTCAGGCTCACCCAGAGATATTGCCTCAAGAAGTATGGAGCATTGGAGGAGTGAAGCCACAGGACAATCGGTTATCAATCGCTCCCAATACCAGGTGCACCTGGAGCTGCTTGTGAAGAACTTTTTGCCTTTTGCAGTGGAGAAGGCATGAGTAGTCAGTCCATGGCTTACAGCAGTTGACCATCTACAGCAGTACTGAGTTTACCTCCATCGCAAAAGTTTTGGCTCCCTGTACCATTAAGGGGAGAATGTCTGCTCTGGCCTTTTATGCCAAGGTGCACGGTTGCCCTGATCCAGATAGTGATTTCAGGGTCAGAAAAATGATTACATTGTTGGAGCAAATGAGAAGGCTAGGCATGTAGATAGGCACACCACTATGTCCCCCCCCCCAAATTCTTTTTCAGGTTTGGGGCAAGGTGTGTATTGACCAAGATGAGGTCAAATTATTCAAAGTAGCAACACTATGCGCAATTTTTGGGGCTTTTAGAATTAGTGAGTTGGTAAGGTAAAGGTAAAGGTAAAGGTAAAGGTTCCCCTTGACAATTTTTGTCCAGTCGTGTTTGACTCTAGGGGGCGGTGCTCATCCCCGTTTCCAAGCCATAGAGCCAGCGTTTGTCCGAAGACAATCTTCCATGGTCACATGGCCAGTGAGACTTAGAAACGGAACGCTGTTACCTTCCCACCGAAGTGGTCCCTATTTATCTACTTGCATTTGCATGCTTTCGAACCGCTAGGTTGGCGGGAGCTGGGACAAGCGACGGGCGCTCACTCCGTAGCGTGGATTCGATCTTATGACTGCTTGGTCTTCTGTCCCTGCAGCACAGGCTTCTGCGGTTTAGCCCGCAGCGCCACCGTGTCCCTAGTGAGTTGGTAAGAACATCCAAATCAGATAATTTGAGGATGATTTTGCAGATGGACGACATATAGGTCTCCAAAGACAGAGTTTTGTTTCATCTCCGCCGATCTAAGACCAATCAATCCGGAAAAAGCCAAGTTATCAGTTGGGCCGTTGTTCAGTAAGAGAGTTCTGCCCAGTTAAGGGCATTTCTGACTGTGGAGGGAAAAGGAATTTCAGCGGGGGATTTATTCCGCCATAAGGATGGCTCAGCCTTCAAGAGATACCATTTTTGGATTGTTACTTCCCATGGGCTTTAGGAAGCAGGCATTTTGGGTTGGAAATTTGGCACCCAAACAGCAGCAGCTTTATGTTATGGTGAGGAGCAGATAAGAAAGTGGGAAGGTGGTCCTCACACAGGTTCAAAACTTATGTATGTTCTCGCCCTCAATAGAGGTGGTGTTTTAAACTGATATGGTCAAAAATTGTGCCACGCTTGGTATGGAAAGCTGATTGCAATCCTAGATGCATTGACCATGCAAGGCATAGTATGAATTGTGAAGTGTGCTGAGGGCTGGACATGGTCAGTGATAAGGCATCCTGATATAAGAGGTCACCAGCAAGAACTGTACAGAAATGACAGATTTCATTTGTCTGATGTGGGTACAGGCCTATAGCTGAGGGACCTACAAGGGGGTCAAAAATTTTCAGCTTGGTTAGTGGGCTTTGGGCATATAAATAGCCCCAGGCCATGGCAGGTAGTGTGAAGAGAAGAGTTGGGGTGAGTTCATGGAGCACAAGTGGTGCAAAAATTATTTCATCTCTCAGGTAGAGTCAATGGGGCATCTGAGGTGGTTTTTTTTTTCATAAGGGGACCTCTCGGCCAACTCCCATCAATCACAGTGACAGACCATCTCTCCCCCCTTATTACAGCAATACACCCATAACAAAAAAACACCCTGATCACCATAATTACCCAATCTCCTGAAAAGGACAAAAAGCTGATCCCACAGCTACAAATACTCAACTATCCTATACCAGAATGCTGACAGAGTTCTAATTCCTGTTCTCTGAAGATGCCAGCCACAGAGACTAGTGAAACGTTCAGAAGAAAAACCTTCGGAACTTGGCCAAACAGCCCGAAAAACCTACAACAACCATTTTTGTTTTGTTTTGCTTTGCTTTTTTGCAAACTATTTCTGGTCCATTAATCTGATTGGCATGAGCTGACATTTGGTGGACTGATTTTTGGATAATCTCCCAACTTTTGGCCATGGTGGGAACTTCTTTTATATATATCTAACCTATTGTGAATTTCTTAGTTCACCAGAAATATAGATGGAAATATGCATACAGATGGTTACATTGTAGCATAGATAAAATAATATGTTGACTTAGTTATGATTTAATAATATTTACTGCTCCTTTGAGCATGGCCACAATTATGTCCCAGATACAACATATATTTGGCCACTTAACATCCTCCTGAAGTCTCAAAATCCACTTTCACTAAAGGTTTTCTTTTTAAGGATGTTGGAGGGCAGCACGCCCATCAATAATGTTATGTTATTACATATGATGTGATTTACACCTGAGTCTAATGACTTACAAAACATTTATGTTATTTTTTGGCAGTCTGAACAAATTAGCTCTGTTTTCCTGGCACAATTAGTTGTAAGCCCTTCATTTTCCTTCTGTTAAAAACTGAAGGACAAATCTGTGATAACAAAATCAAGCAGCTGAGTAGTCAACTAAGATTTCTCTTTGGAACCATTCATCATGTAAATGGTGTCTGCTTTGTTTTATGGAAATTTGAAAACAGCTTTCTGCATGATTGAGGCTTTTGTCAGGGAGACCCTCTTCAAAATGTGACAAATGTGCCTTATCTCTGTAAGATGCTGAAAAGACAGAAGTGATAAAACTTGCTATTTTAGTCCAAGAATGTACATGGATAACATTGAGAGGGGACGGAGCCCGAGCCTCAGAATAACTCCCCAGTCACATAGTCTGAGGAGATGAAAAATTATCTGAAGGTGTCAATCAAGCTTTACTTCAAAAGCATGGATTTTTTCCCTGTTTCTTTTAATGAATTAAATATATTCTACTGAATTAAGTATATACTGTTGAGACAATTTGTCTTAACAAAGGATATGTGGCTCTGTAAAGCTTGAACTCATTGAGGTTCTCATATTTCCACTTCAAAAGCTTGTTCAGTTTCATACAAACTTCCCTCTCCTCAAAATTTGCACATATATTTGTGTGCCCTTTTCAAATACCAGGTTGCCCACTTCCTGAGTGTCCAGTTAGCACCTGCACTGGGGGTCTGTACTTCCAACGTGACATGGGTGGTGGTCCTGCATGGTCATCAGGCATATGTAACTAAATCTGCTCCAGACCAATCTGGGGCACATCTTGTGAAGTAGACTAGGAATCACTTTTTTTTCCCTGTCAGGTCTACCCCACTTGCATTTAAATACTGGGGCCATTTGCTTGTAGCCCTTTTATCTCTGCCACAAAAAACTGACTCTCTAGCTATAAAGCATATTGGAATCATAGAATAGTGAAGTTGGAAGGGGCCTATAAGGCCATCAAGTCCAACCCCCTGCTTGATGCAGGAATACAAATCAAAGGATCTCTGCAAGGTCATTGTCTAAGTTTCTCTTGAATGTCTCCAGTGTTGGAGCACTCACCACATCTCGAGGTAATTGGTTCCACTTTCTTACTGCTCTAACAGGAAGGTTTTCCTGATATTCAGTCGAAGACTGGCTTCCTTTAACTTGAGCCCATTGTTACATGTCCTGCACTCTGGGATGATCAAGAACAGATCCTGCCCCTCTTCTGTATGACAGCCTTTCAGGTATTTGAAAAATGTTATCATATCACACCTTTGTCTTTTTTTCCCCTCAAGCATTCTCAAATATTGTTGTGCTTTCTAAACATGGCCAGTTCTTTCAGTCTTTCCTCACAGGACTTGGTTTTCAGCCCCCTGATCGTCCTTGTTGCCCTCCTCTGAACTTTTTCTAGTTTGTCAGCATTCTTCTTAAGTATGGGGTACAGAACTGAACACAATTCTCAAGGTGAGGCCTAACCAGTGCTGAATATATGGGAACTAGCACCTCAAAGGATTTGGAAACAATACTTCTATTAATGCATCCTAAAATACCACTTGCCTTTTTTATAGCCATATCACACTGTTGGCTCATGTTCAGCTTGTGAGCCACAACAATTCCAAGATCCTTCTCACTTGTAATATTGCTGAGCCAGGTATCCTCCATTTTGGAACTATGCATTTTGTTTATTTTTCCAAGGTGCAGTACTTTGCACTTATCCCTGTTGAATTTCATTCTGTTGTTTTCAGCCCAGTGCTCCAGCCTATCAAGATCATTTTGAATTTTTTTTCTGTCTTCCAGGATATTAGCTATTCCACCCTATTTTGTGTCATCCGCAGCTTTGACAAGTATTCCCTGCACTCCCTCATCCAAGTCATTAATATAAATGTTGAAGAGCACCGGACCCAGGACTGAGCCTTGGAGTACCCCACTTCTCACATTT
This sequence comes from Pogona vitticeps, assembly GCF_051106095.1. Taxonomy (NCBI): domain Eukaryota; kingdom Metazoa; phylum Chordata; class Lepidosauria; order Squamata; family Agamidae; genus Pogona; species Pogona vitticeps. Next base: position 37,555,362 of record NC_135787.1, read on the forward strand.
GGAGAAGGAGCCGTTATAAATCACCCTCTGACAACAATTCTGTAGGCAATTGTGTATCCACCTGACACTTGATCTATCCAGCCCACACCTAGTTAGCTTGCTAATCAGGATATCATGGGGCACTGTGTCAAAAGCTTTACTAAAGTCAAGATATAATTTGTCTAAAACACTCCCTCTGTCTGTCAGGGAGGTTGCCCAATCAAAAAATGAGATCAGATTAGTTTGGCAGGATTTGTTCTTGACAAATCGTTGTTGGCTTCTAGTAATTACTGCATTGTTTTCTAGGTGCTTGCACAATGACCGCTTTATGATCTGTTCCAAAATTTTCCCTGGGATTGATGTCAGGCTGAGTGGCCTGTAATTCCCAGGTTCCTCTTGTTTGCCCTTTTTGAGAATAGGGACAGCGTTACCCTTCCTCCAGTCATCTGGCACCTCCCTCGTTTCCCATGATTTCAAGAAAATAATGGACAGCGGTTCTAAGAGTTCTTTGGCCAATTCTTTCAGTACTCTTGGATGCAGTTCATCCAAGATTTGAACTTGTTCAAAGTGGTAAGGTATTCCTTGAATATTCGTTTATGAATCTCCAGCTGCAATCCTATTCTCTTCACTTGCATTTCACAGTTGTCTAGAAGTTCATAGTCTGTCCTATGGGAAAAGACTGAGCTAAAATAGGAATTGAGCACCTCTGTTTTTTTTTTGTTGTTGTTGTCTGTTATCATTTTTCCATTTCCATTGAGCAGCTGTGCTCATCCGTTCATAGGGCTTCTGGACTTCAAACCTATGACAAGACTTTCAAGATGCACATGGCAATCATCCCTCTCTTGGGTGGGAAAAAAGCATCTGAAGCCCTAACTTCATAAGCCCTAACAGCACACAACCCACAGGGTAGAACATAGCAACTGCTTTGGATTCTTGGACATGGATAGATGGCTTATGGATAGATGGCAGGGTTCCCCCACAGCTGCTGTGAGAGTTGAATACCTATTGGAGAAGTGGCTCTGTAACTCCAACTTTGAGATACTCTTCTTCATTATGGGTATTTGAGTACTGTTTATGGAGCACTCCAGATTAGTAATGTGATGGCTATGGCTAAAAGGAATACCTATAGTTGGACCTTATAATTCTAGGGCATGTTGTTATGTCACCAGGTGAAATTTAGACAAACCAGAACAAGAAAGGAAAGGATTAGAGCTACTATTGGAATAGTCTGTGGATATGAGATTGTGCTCATTGAGAGCCATACAGGCATACCAAGCCATGAAACTTCCTGGCATTGGAACATTGTTGGGCTTCCCTGGTCAGCGCGTCCATGCATAGAGGCTGTGATCCAGATCCTCCAGCTGGTTTCTCCACTGTGGTCATCACCTCTCTGGGTCACCTGGGCAGGCCAAGGTGATGGCGGTGATGGTGATGGTGGGGGTGATGGTGATGGTGGCAATGGGGGCTGGTGAGCAAGGTAGTGGCAGTGGGAGGGCAGATATGGATCTGAACCACAATGAATCAGTTCATTTTCCATGTGGTTTGTGGTTAGCAAATCACATACCACAAACCAACACAAATTGCCATTTTTTCTGGTTCATGCTCATCTCTACTCACTGTTATGAGCTTAAATACATTTAATTGTTTTAAGCCACCTTTGGCCCTTTTTTAAGGAAAAAGGTGGGATTAAAATAGTAAATCAATAAATCAATTGTCTTTGAGGCTTATTGGTACCCAGAGCATTACTTGTCACCTCTCTGTTTTATACAAGGCTAGAAAGTGGGAAAATATTCTTATTACGAAGTTGGAGATCATTTTGACTTGTCCTGATTAACTTTGTCTCATCTTGAAATTAAGTGAAAGTAGATTCTAACAATCTTCTCAGTAAGCATTAAACATCTCAATGGTCTTGTTGGTGATGAGAAATCTCAGTAAATGTGAAAGTTACCATGATTAACAGTCTGCAAGACAGAATAAATATATCTGTGTTTCCCTAGACTTCATCGGAAATTTTATTTTTCCCTTGAGGTTACCATAAATGAAGTGGAGGTTCAGTGATGGAGTTATGAGTTATGGTTGGATGAGTTATCAGAGATAGTACTTCTGGCCTGAATTGAAAATAATGGTGAGCAAAACCTGCTCAGGTAATTTAATATTGATGCCTTTGGCTTTATTGAGAGCATCCTTCATCAGTCTGATAGCATCTCCAGATAAACCCCCTTAGTGCAAGTTGCCATTACCATAATTTTTGAACCTGTCTGCATTCTGAATTGACTTTGGCAAAATGAAATATTTTTCATTAACTAATATGACTTCTTCAAAAAGCAAACTGGGGAAAACCGAGGTCAGACAAAGTTAAATAAACACTTCAGGTATAAAATATGTCTAACTTTCTATCAAGAACATTTAAAATGTGCAATGCCATATTAGCTATATATACAGATGTCCTATACTTCAGACTGAAAGAAAATCAGAGTTAATTAGACATGAAAGAAGAAAAAGAAATGAAAAATAAAAATAAAAGAGAAGTTAAATGATCATCATAATTAGGCAGGTGAGCAACTAGATCCTTCTCTTTTTTCCTGTCCCTGTATCCTGCTTTATTCAAGATATTTCTTATCTGATGGCAAGCTCGGCAAGGCAAATGAAGATATATATACTTCACACTTTCTGCATTAAAGCTGTAGCAAAACTGCTTATTTGAAATGCTCTGCTGTTCTTTACAGAATCAGATGGGGTCAGGAAACCAGCTCAAAGCCAAATATAAATGATCTTTAAATTTTTCAATACCTTACAGCTCTGCAAACAATGGCTTATTCAAAAGAAGCCAAGAACTGATGTATCCACCTCCTCAAACACAAAGCTAAAGAGAAACCTCGGTCAAATAATTTTTGCACTGGGGAGAAAAGAAGCTTCAACTGACCAAGGGTGGTTTGTCTTCTGTATGTGCTTCATAGGATTTTAAAACAATTGCAAATCACATTAAGCATGCATGCCAGTCCATGCAGGATTGGATTCATTTGTGCATTCCCCTAACAGATGGTTGACACCATCAGCTTTGACAACATGAATCATTTGTTGGAAGGAATAGCTGCACCCTGGTAACTTCTCCTGACCCACCGGCAGCTGATTGGCACTGTCAAAATTGGCTGGCACTTCCCTGAACATCTATCAATATGTCTTCTCCTTAAAAACTCCCTTTCCCCTCTAATTTAGATTTTATAGTGAAATATAGGGCATTTGAAGATGGTGTCCATCTTCTAACGCACTGTCTAACCTCCAGAAGCAATGAAACTGGGCTGTGCCTTGCAAATCAGTTGTCAAGCAATGCTGATCGGGAAGGCAAATCCCCAGTACACAGAAAGGTCTTCGACCTACTTTGACTGACACAGATATGCTTGAATGACCCAATGGCAGGCTCTGCTAAGCAGGCAACCCCTGGGAATTGCCTGTGTCTGGGAGTGAAACGTCCATGAAGAATGTGCATGAATAAATGCTTCTATAGGCATCTACTTACATATTGCATTTCTTTTTCTTCGAACTGAGTCCTGTAACAATAAACTGTACTGTACTGTACTGTACTGAACTGAGTCAGTAACTGAAGTCCTGTTGATGCAACTTTGTGTGCACAGGACTGATGATGATATCAGTGGTGGCCTTTCTTCACCAATTAAAAGTTTACACCTCCCCCCCCCCAGCTAATATTCACTTGAATATTTTCCCATCTTGAACTATATTACTATTGTTGTTTTTATTTTATCTATGATTGTTAGCTGCCCAGATTAGATGGGCGGGGTATAAATTTAATAAATAAGTCCAAGGCTTTTCTTGATTGATTGATTGATTGATTGATTGATTGATTGATTGATTGATTGATTGATTGATTGATTGATTAACTAATGAGATCCATTCCAGTATTCATCTAGTGGATTAAACAGAGACTCGGGCTTTTTAACACCCTATATAAATTAATGAATAGAGTTTCTCTATAGTCTTGCATATAAACAAACAGTTGTTTCTGGCAAAATTGAATTCAACAAAACTTACTGTTTCCTCAAAACTCAAGTTCTATAAACTCAAGCCAAAATGCTTATGCAATCAACACTCAAATATATACTAGCTATGTTAATCATGCCACTGCCACATTGGAAGCTGATTAAGTATTGAACATTAAGAACACAAAAATCATGACTACAGAAGAACTCCTGTATTTTGTCATTTCTGATTACAGATTTGTGACAATTATGTGACTGAAGAGGTGCCTGGTTGATGTAGAATTCTGAGAGGCATTGCTGGGAGAAGATGGCATACAACATGATAGAACAGTGGTTCTCAACCTTGGGTTACTCAGGTGTTTTTGAACTGCAACTCCCAGAAATCCCAGCCAACACAGCTGGTGGTGAAGTCTTCTGGGAGTTGAAGTCCAAAAACACCTGAGTAACCCAAGGTTAAGAACCACTTAACATTAGCGAATAATGCAGGTCTTGATTTTGAAGGTGACATGTTCAGGACTCACAATTTTTCTTTCAGATGTGAAGATGTGAAAATACGGCTGGCATTTCAATTTGTAGTAGGGTCTAGTGTCTGTATCCATGTTGTATTGCCTGTTAAATATCAGGAGTTGTTTACAGATAGGATAAGGTGTCTGCAAGACAATACAGACACACCACTGAACTCCTGGAAGAGGGGAGCATTATTATCCAGGAGGGGCTGGAGTTCATTGATGAAACATGTCAATGACCTCCACAGGGACCTATAGGTTGCAACCAAGAGCAGTCTGTTATTCTCTTTGTTGGCTCTGTCTCATACTGTTGGACATAGTCCTGTTATGAATAAAATTGTGAACTATTGCACATGTTGATTAATGTGTTGCAAATTTCTAACCAATTAATAGGAAAGATTTGTAAATAATATACAAGGTCAATGAACTTATACAGGAAAACTATTCCTGTGGGCACGTTTTGGGTACATTTCTCTCTTATTATTAACATCAATAGCCTAAGGGCATGTATACTGAATATACTCAACTATAAATGTCATTCTTTTGATGATAATAAAAATAAATCTTTAGTAGCTCATTATTAGGAGAATGTCATTAGGAGAAATATGAGCATAATATTATTGAAGGGACAATTTTAAACAAGGATGTTAGGCAGAAAAGAATAAAAACAAGTCAAGCCAATTAAAAAGGTTAAATAAGGCAAATGTTCAAACTGTCAGGCCTTAATTAAAATAACATGAACAGAGTATTTATTAATACTGAAATAAATTAGAAAAGTACTGTTTTATTATAATGAGCAGATTTGTGGATTTTTGGAAAATATTTAATATATTGGCTTATATTTTTTTATTAAGCAACACTTTTTAAAATAGGCAAAAATTTGTAACGAAAAGAACTACTGTATCTGTAGTTTGGAAATTCCAGTGCCAATAGTTATACAAGCCAAGCTGAAACTGTCCAAATGTTTATCATGGCCCATCATCCATTTGGTGCCAGAGAATGCTGTTCTGTCCCTTCAGCGCTGTCTGGGGTCTGTACTGCAATGGATGCAGGAAAATGGGCTGAGGCTGAACTCAGACAAAACAGAGGTCCTGAGGGTGTGTGGACCTACTGTCAGCGGTTTGGTAAACTCCCTCTCATTGCTAAGATTGAGGTTCGGAGCTTGGGGATCCAGCGCTCACCATGGAAACTCAGGTGGCATCAGTGGTCCACACCGCCTATTCCCATCTTTGGCGGATTGCCCAGCTGCATTCCTTTCTTGACATTGGTGTACTCACCATCTTGGTCCGTGCGCTTGTAATCTCGAGATTAGATCACTGCAATGCGCTCTATTGAGATTAATGAGATTAACCTTTGAGATTAATGCGGAAACCCCAAATGGTGCAGAATGCAGTGGCCAGACTTCTTAGTGGGGTGAGGAAACATCAACATATTACTCCCATTCTGGCCGCATTGCATTGGCTGCCCATTCGATTCTGCATTGATTTCAAAGTTATAATGATTACATACAAAGCCCTAAATGGTTTAGGACCTCAATACTTGGCAGAATGCCTCCTCCCACCTAGATCTACTCGTATCACCCAATCTAGCCAGGAGAGGCAACTGAGGAGCCTAACGTCAAGGGAGGCCCGGAAAGAAAAAAAACAAGACTTTCTCGGCAGTGGCTCCGAGGCTCTGGAACACACTCCCTCCAAGATTCAGCTGGCCCCCTCGCTGGGCACTTTCAAAAACCAACTCAAGGCCTGGTTTACATAGATAGGCCTTCCCTCCGGGCACTACGTAACTTTCTCTTTTTCTCTATCTTTATCTACTTTGTTTTGTGTAAATGTTGTAAATTGTAATTTCATGTTTATTGTTTTTATTCTGCATTTTGTGAGCCACCCAGAGTAGACTACAATACATTTAAATGGGCGGCATATAAGCTCAATAAATATAAGCTATTTTTGCCCCTCTTTCCTGTTTGGTGTCAGTGAGTTGTAATGCTCTGTTGGTGCAGCAATGCAGTATCTCCCAGTTGTGTCACTGATGCACTTGCACTAAGAGAAATCCTTGTTACAAACAGCCAAGTTAATCTGCTGTTTGTAACAAACATGGATACCTCTTGCTTATGTTCTGGTGTCAATCCAGTTGTGTGAAGGGTTTGAGCCAAAGAGGATCTTAACATAGAGAAAAATAGCTGGTAAAAGACCCTATGGGCCCGAATCTTAAGATTTTTTTTTTATCATCTTGAGTATGGAGCCATTTCATGTGCTTCATGGAAATTCAAATTACCTTTTCTTCTTGAAGTGAAGCATTGGAAATAACAGCTCCCATGAACATTAGCATGGGGCATCTCTGAGCACAATCTGGCCCATAAATACATGGCTTACACAGTTTCTTATCAGCCAGTTCTCTTGATCAACTCCTGCCTTTTTCAAGTCTGTATTTGCATTCAAATGGAAGTTCTGGGAGATCTTTCAAAGCAAAGCAAAGTATGCTGCTTATATATCACCCCATAGCATTTAATGCACTGTCTGGGTAGTTGCAACTATGCAGACTACACATTGCCCCCCGGCGCTCTGGGTACTCATTTTACCAACCTTGGAAGGATAGAAGGATGAGTCAACCTTGAGCCAGCTACCTGGGATTGAACCCTGATCATGAACATAGTTTTGGCTGCAAGACAGCAGTTTAACCACTGCATCGTGAGGCTCTTTTTTCAACCTCTTTTGTAATATTAACCATGAGTGTTTGTTTGTTCATTTGTTTTAAAGCTTCTTCAAAAATCATTCACATGATCAGGACTTTAAGGATTGATTCTCGGCATTTCATATTATAAAGCTGGAGCCTTGCACGAATTTGTCATTTTATGATTGATCTGGTGAAGCGTACAGATTGGTAAATAAAAAAAAATATATAATGAAAATCCACAAGAGAAGAACCAAAACATTATTTTCAAAAAAGGCATATAAAATATCCCCCAAAACGACTCTCCAGTGAAAATTAGTCCTGCATTTAAAAACATTGTCGAAGGCTAATGGTTCCCAAATTGTTAGAAAATAGGGTGGAATTTTTTATTCTTTTTTCCTTATCGAGCTATTTCCTGTTAAAGAACAGCAGAGTTAAAATGCTATGCATTTTTTAAAAATCCACAGTTGCTACATTTGCACTGTTCAAAATGGAGAAGAAGAAATGACATTGGTAAATTGATACTTAGGAATAATTCCACCTTCTTATTTTAAAATAAGAAAGGTCTCCTTGTGGCATTTCTTTTATGGTTCTCATCAAGATGCTATTTCCTTTCTTAAATATTTTCCACAATCAGTTACTGCAGGCAGCGCATTACCAAGTTCCCACACTGTGCCTTGGGTGGGGTTTAAGGTGTGAGTTTGATGATAATATTCATCCTGAAATGCCACTGCCTACTGGGTACAGCTGTTATTATTTTAATAGAATGTATACTTAAAACTAAGGAAAGCCTTTTTAGAAGAGCTGCATTTATCAAACTTAATAGCCGGCGGTGGGTGACACAGGCCACATTTTAAAAATCCACTCTTGTCAAGAACTGACTTGAAATGAAACACCTCATGTTGTGATGTTTATTTTTCTTTATTTCTTTCTCGAAGTTGCTTAAGTTAAAGATCACATTTCTGCTATTTGTTTTGTTTTGTAAGGTTAATCAGTAATATCCAACAGTTCATTTTTACAATTGTGAAAGGAGAAATTTGGAATTTTATCACACTCTGTGTGATAAAAAAATGCCATTCATGGATGAACAGGAAAGAAACAGCCTTCATTGGCCTAAAACCCAGCTTCTGTTAATGCAATGGACCTTGCTTTCCCACCTCTCTACCTTCTTATTGCCTATGTTGCCTGAAAACATGCTCTGTTGATGTTTTCAGCCCTTCAGAGCAAGTTTTGAGGTTATGAGGAGTTATGATGGGAGAGGAAGTCATTATCCTCCCAGTTCTTTTTACAGAATCAGTTCCATTAGCAGATTTCAGCAGAATCTATTAGATTCTGGACCATAGAGAAGGCTGACCCCTGAAGAATTGATGCTTTTAAATTGTGGTGCTGGAGGAGACTCTTGAGAGTCCCCTGGTCTGCAAGGAGAACAAACCTATCCATTTTGAAGGAAATCAACCCTGAATTCTCACTGGAAGGACAGATCCTGAAGCTGAGGCTCCAATACTTTGGTCATCTCATGGGAAGATAAGACTCCCAGGAAAAGACCCTGATGTTGGGAAAATGTGAAGGGAAGAGGAGAAGGGAACAACAGAGGACAAGATGGTTGGACAGTCACTGTAGCTACCAATATGAATTTGACCCAACTCCGGGAGGCAGTGGAAGACAAGGAGGCCTGGCATGGTGTGGTCCATGGGGTCACGAAGAGTCACACATGACTTAACAACTAAACAACAACAATTGGATTCTGGCCTCAGATTGCTCAGTGGGTAAGAATAACTTGCCATTGAAATAACTGGGTAGACTTCTTAATGTTAGGGATATTTGTGGAGTATGTAAGAGATCATAGTGTCACAATGTTACATTTTGAATGCACACAGTGTTAAAATAATTAAGAGGATGTAGAAAAAGCAGCCTTGAAAAATCTACATTGTGTTTCTGAAATGAAGTTTGAACAGCAAAGTACTAGAAATTGCAAAAAGAATCAGACAGCTCTCCAGCCAAGTCTGTAAGCAAGGTCACTGTAGACTAACAAAATAATTTATTTCATGGCTGACAGTTGGGTGTAAACAACGGAGAGAACTGAAAGGGTATTGAGATAGTTGCTTTGAATTATGTAAAATGTTGTAAAGTATTAATGTGCCCAGCAGGTGGCATCTGCAGATCTAGTAACTTCCTTTGCCTCTGTTCTGATCTGTCCAGTGATTTAGTCTCAGAGCATTCTGCTGGCCTAGGAAGTATGAACCTCTGCTAGTCAAAATAACAACATCTATCATAATGGTGGCAGCTTGCCAGGTTCTGATTTATAGGAGCTGTATTTTGTGATGCCGGTAAAAACAATAGAAATGTTCATTATAAATCTTTGACTGTATATAAAACCTCTGGAAGTTATAACAATAGCCCAAGTCAGTTGTTTACAGTTGAAGGAAATGTAAACATCCAAGAGAAATATAAGTATAGAAAGGCAAAAGACTCATACAGGCAATACAAAGCATAACAACATGCTATGTCACACACACCGGATAGCAACAAAACTGAGAAAATGTTTATTGAAGATATGAGGCAAAATATCTCCCTCTCTGGAGGACTAACACTACATTACTTTGCTGGGTTTTTTTACTTTTTAAGGAAAACCTCCCTTTTTAGTCTGCTGCTTTGACCTTTCTCTCTGAATATCTCCCTCCCCCATCTATGAATGTAGGCAATAGTTCATTTTGCAAGGCTGCTGCTCGCTAGCTTAGACCAAACACATTCAGTCTTATATCAAAATGGCTGTTTTTCCATTTTAAGGAACTTTTTTTTTTTGAGAATCAATATTTCAGTCCCTGCAACCCTTAATTCTATCCAATTAGAATTAACAGAGCCAACCATTTTCTTTCAAGATAAGCAATGTTGTTATCTTTAATTTATGTGATCTGTTTTAAATCTGGGGATGTTTAGGATTGTCTATTTCTGAACAGGGTGGGTGGCTAAAACAGTTTTATTTTTTAAAAATCATAACTCAAGAAAACTATGTCCAAACTTCCCCAAATATAGCACAGAGCAAGAGCAGGCTATCTGCTATATATGTTCCAAATATGTTGCTGATCTGAAGCCAAGTTTAAAAGTTAGGATTTTTTGTTTGGTCTGCCCCCATTTTTTAGAACTACTTTGGAGAATGTTGATTTGCTTTGCCAGCTCAAGATGATTGTTGCACTCTCATACAGTGCTAATACCTTACGGAATTCTTAGGTTGAGCACAACTTGAGGTAAATCCATAAGAGGTTCTCCAAGTATGTGAATGTGCATGTATCTGTACTCTGTATTATTCACTCACTTTTTTTCAGCTGACTCAATGACTTTTTATTTTCTAAAACTTCCTCTGTAAGTTTCTACTGATTGAGTGACATTTATAGGCAGTGTCAGCCTTCTAATTCCAATAACAAGCTGCTCACACTTTTAGAAACAACTCCTAACACTGTTTTGAGGTTGCTAACAATGTCTTCCTCCCCTGGAGATGAAGTCAAAACAGTCAGCACTCAAGAGCAACACAGGTCAGAGCATCCTTTAGAAAAGTCAGCCTCAAAATCTATTAATTTGTTGATCCTTTAAGCCAACTCCACATCTGTAGTGCTTGACGATGTTAAAGCAACACAGAATGCTGGATTCCTTCTAGGCTTCTTGAAAACAGTCAAAATATTCTTGGGCATTTTATATTGTAAATCAATGTCTCCTACTCAAAAAGTATTGCTAAAAATAGTGACCAAAGGTTGACAAGGACTTCTAAAGAGTTTGAGGAACAGGGGTAGGAACACATTTTGTAGTTAACTAATGAGACGTTTTGTCAAGTTCCTGTTTCATTTCTGTCAGAAGCTGCTGCTGTACCCCCATCACACAAAAGAAAGCAATTAACAGATATTATCACCATAGTTGTTCAAAGAAATTTTATTGTGGTATCTTAATGAAAATTATTATTGTTGTTCAAAATGCGTCAACAGGGTTAACAGACTTTTCATGTTATCTCTGGTGCTGAACCAGGAAACACACAGGCATTGATTTTGTCCTATTTACTGAACACCAGATTTATGAAGTGTGTATCAGAGGGTTGTTTGAACAATAGACGAGCTGATATATTCCATCTGTAAATGCTTGTGAATAGGAGGTGTGATTATTTTCAGGAAACCTGACTATTTATTAAATGTATTAAACAGAAATATCCCTGTATACAGTGTGGTGAAAATATCAATATTAAGGTAATTGTTAGTAATAAGATACTACAGTTTCTGTGTTTGCATATGATAACTTACACAGTTTGAGGTTCTGAATGCTCAGGATGTTGGGAAGTCTTTGGGTCTAAAAGCAAAAGCAAAGCGTGCTTCTTATGTACCGCCCCATAGTGCTTCAAGCACTCTCTGGGTGGTTTACAAGTTAATTATGCAGGCTACACACTGCTCCCCCCCCCCCAGCAAGCTGGGTACTCATTTTACTGACCTTGGGAGGATAGAAGGCTGAGTCAACCTTAAGCTGGCTACCTGGGATTAAACCCCAGGTTGTGAGCACAGTTTTGGCTGCAGTACAGCAGTTTAACCACTGCACCACGAGGCTCTAAGTCCCAAGTCCAAGTTTTTGGTACGTAGTTCTGAGTCCTGAGTTCCAAGTCCAAGTCCCATTTTAAAATAAGCTTTTCCCCCAGAAAAAAAGTGAGGGACAGGTGGGTTCGGGGCACGAGTCAAGTACGAGTCATTGGGAGGGGGGGAAACACCCTGAGTTGAGTCTAAGTTGAGTCACCAGTGCAATTTAAGTCTGAGTTGACATAGAGCCCTGTGACTCGGGTTCCAATTTCTGCTGAATGCCACTGCTGGCCTAAAGCACAATATCACATGTTCATAAACTGGAGGTTCTCTAAAGAATTGAATCAGATACTGCAAATAGTTTTACTTGGCTTTTTCAGCATTTCGTAAAGCATTGTGTATGACAAATTTCTCCCTCTGGCAAAAAAAGGGGAACATTTTCAATAGTGTCTCTCTTTTTCTCCTGACGTGACATAGCATGAGTCCCATTGCCTTTTGTCATACTTGGTGTAAGCAGGGAAAGTCTATACTCTGTATAAGAACAGTCACTTATCAACTATACAATATCCCATTTTGCATTTTGTAAATTAATTATCTTTACTTTGCTCAGAAAACCAAACACTTTAAAAAATCATTTAAATTCTGCACAGCATTTTCACAGCAGGATACCTAGTTTATTATTTTTAAATGGCAGCATTGTTAGCAGTTTTTGCTTGTATAATGGCATTATAAGAAACTGACTTTTACTAAATTAAGATTCTCTTTCATATAATGAAGTAATATTAGTTATTCAAAATTTTGTAGCTTTTACTTCAGTTCTGTGCTGCATTTTGTTGTGTTTTACATAAATAATTGAATGTGTTTTGTCAGTGGCTAGTTCATTTGTCCATATTTTGAAAGAGTAATAAAACTAATTACTAGTTCTTATACAAAACCCCCTTTGTGAAATTTCCTCTGTACTTTCCAATAACACAGTTGCCTAGAACCACAACGGTTTTGTATTTGTGTGAAACATTTACAAAATAAGGGCAAGTTCTCCACTAAACTAATATGCATACATTATTAAAACAGGTCAGATGGAGATTGATTCCAGGTAAAGAAGAAACAGAAGGGTAGAAATATGGAAGACATACAGTAGTTCAATGAATGGGCTGCATGAATGACCTAATAGTGATGTTTTTAATGGACTATTTTATTTTATCTGTAAGAAAACAAACAAGCAAACAAATATTCCTGTTTCAATTCTCATAGCTTCCCAAAATATTTTCTTTCTTCTCTTTCCTGGGATTTTCTGGCCAGCAAAATTGTGCCCTGGGCAAATTTCATGGATAGTTTCTGGAAATTTTTATAGGGCAGTGAGCTACTGGATAACACAGTAGTTTAGGCATCTGACTGTGTGGAGCAGTTTGATACCCCCACTGTGCCTCCTTGACAGGGGCTGAATGTTACTATTCATAGGGTCCTTTCCAGCTCTGCAGTTGTAAGATGATGATGATGATGATGATGATGAGGTGTTAGGATTCCTCTGCAGAGCTATCAGTGTTCTGCACAAGATATCACTTTTCTCCCTGCAACCTGCACAGGTATCCTAGCATTGACTCTGTTCATCCTGGAGAGACGGCTTGCTGGGATGAAAACCCAATATTTGTTGTAAAGTGCTGGGGGTGAATGGAGAACAAATAATATTCACCATATTCTTATCATCTTCTAATAATCTCCAGAGGAATTATGGCAGATCCAGTTGGTAGTTTCAGTTAAAGTAAATTCACTGGATTAATTACTGAATGGTGAATCAATATTGATTTGGATAGAACTACCACTTAACTTCTAGCTTCTATTCACCACATGATTATTACAGAGGCCTTGCTCATATGTTCTCTTGGGGAGAGATGCTGTGTGAGCATGGCCCCAGTAGGATGAGAAACGTATTCTGAAGGTTCCTGCTAACACTGGGGCCTATCGGAGTAGAACCGATGGTGTAATGTGTCTTTACATTGTTTAATTGATGATGTTTATTCACATCCTGTTGTTCAACATAGTAAATTGCACTAGATTAGGCCTATTGAAACTGTTGGTTATTGAGTCAACTCTTTTATAAATTTCATAAATTCAAACTGGCTTAGTTGAAATTTACTACACTGAAGTAAGTCACAACTAGAGTAAGCCCATTTCTGTGGGTCCATGTCTTTCTTACCAGTCCTGCTCATTTATTTAATATTTCCCCCTACACTCAGTTCATGTGTGTGGCTAGAGTGAGAACTGATGGATAGCTTTAATGTACTTGATGATCCATAAGTTCCTTTATATTCTGCAGCTTCCTGTCCATGGAATCAATTTTTATCTCCTGCTTAATCAACATATTTTGATTCACATCAAGTTTTAATTCATATCATTTAAATATATGTGTCCTAATCTGTTTTTCAACATTCTGCATGTAAACATTGGATAATTAAGAATGAGCAATGGCTCAAGGTCTAGGGACTGTACACACCCATTGTTGAACTATTACTGAATGATAGAGAATCACATCAGTTCCCACAACTCTAATGTATTAGAGTTTTTTCTTACAAAAATTGTGTGGGTATTTTTGAAACAAAACAAAAACAAAAGTTACCCCCTTTATCCCTCTAATGGCCATTTAAAGAACAAACAAACATTAAACTATTTTGGAGGTCGTGGATACCTCACAACACAAGAAAATTGACCTACACCCCCAAAGAACAAAAAGGGTTTTCTGAGCCTCCCATTTTTTGTTCATGGGGCATGGGGTGGGTTCCGACATGTTAGGAGACTTCATTTGGTCACTGAGGGGTCATATTCAGCCAACCTAGTAGGTTTTGGACCAAGACTTAAGGGCCCTTGGTTTGAATTCCCATTCAGTCATGGAAACTCCTGGGGTGTGTGTTGGAACTGGGGAAAAACCACTCCTTTAATATCTCATATACCTTGAAAGCCCTGTTACGGTTACTAGAAGTACCTGATGTAACTTGATGGCACATGAATACATGGCCACATGTTGCCCTATAAACATTTAACTCTGTTTAATTACATTTTCAATTACATGTGAGACAAGATGTGGTATTATGAGCTAATTTAGCCAAGAGCAGAGTATCATTCAGGTTACATACTTGTTTCTATGTGAACTAGAGATGGGCACGAACCTCAGTTTAGCAGTTTGGCCCAGTTCAACCCAGCACCCACATAGGTGTTCCGTGGGTACTGCACACTTCCCTCTCCCACCTCCTCAGGCAATCACCCACTCAGAGGCAGCAGTGTGCTTCCTGTCTTCTCCAGCCCCCACCCACAGTGCTTCCTCTGAGTGGCCTGATTGCCTGAGGAGGCAGAAGAGTGAAGTGTACTGCTGCCAATGAGTGGGTGATCACCCAAGTAGGTGGGGAAAGAGAGTGTGAGGCACTCACAAAACATCTGGGTTCTGAACTGGGCTGAACTATGGTTCATGCCCATCTCTAATATGAACCTTTTCCTAGTATACATATCCTTGTTTGCTCTTTTGTCCCATGTAACCACATTAAAGAGCAACAAAGTTTCATGTTCCGATTTGTATACTGAACAGGAAACATTTTAATTTTTAAATCCTCTTATATTGACTGAGTGAAATTCTTTCCTATCCTTATTGTGCACTGGCAAACTATTCATATTATGGTTATGGTAAGGGAGAGAAAGAGGAAAAGATCTGCCAAATGAAGATTTGGGCCCAGGTTAAAAGCAAAAGAAGAAAGAAAGAAAGAAAGAAAGAAAGAAAGAAAGAAAGAAAGAAAGAAAGAAAGAAAGAAAGAAAGAAAGAAAGAAAGAAAGAAAGAAAGAAAGAAAGAAAGAAAGAAAGAAGAAGCAAAGCTTTTGTTTGTTTGTTTGTTCAGTCATTTAGGTGTGTCCGACTCTTCGTGACCCCATGGACCAGAGCATGCCAGGCCCTCCTATCTTCCACCGCCTCCCGGAGTTGTGTCAAATTCATGTTGGTTGCTTCGATGACACTGTCCAACCATCTCATCCTCGGTCGTCCCCTTCTCCTCTTGCCTTCACACTTTCCCAACATCAAAGTCTTTTCCAAGGAGTCTTCTCTTCTCATGAGATGGCCAAAGTACTGGAGCCTCAGCTTCAGGATCTGTCCTTCCAATGAGCACTCATGGTTGATTTCCTTCAGAATAGATAGGTTTGTTCTCTTTGCAGTCCAGGGGAGCCTCAAGAGTCTCCTCCAGCACCACAATTCAAAAGCATCAATTCTTTGGCAGTCAACCTTCTTTATGGTCCAGCTCTCACTTCCATACATTGCTACTGGAGGGGAAATGCCAGCCAAGTAATAGTGATGTCTCTGCTTTTTAAGAAGCTGTCTAGGTTTGTCATTCCTTTCCTCGCAAGAGGCAGGCGTCTTTTAATTTCATGGCTGCTGTCCCCATCTGCAGTGATCATGGAGGCCAGGAAAGTAAAATCTGTCACTGCCTCCATATCTTCCCCTTCTATTTCCCAGGAGGTGATGGGACCAGTGGCCATGATCTTAGTTTTTTTGATGTTGAGTTTCAGACCGTTTTTTGCACTCTCGTCTTTCACCCTCATTACAAGGTTCTTTAGTTCCTCCTCACTTTCCACCATCAGAGTGGTATCATCTGCATATCGGAGGTTGTTGATATTTCTTCCTGCAATCTTAATTCCAGCTTGCTGCTTATATACTGCCCCTTAGCACTTAAAACACACGCTGGGTGGTTTACAAGTTAATTAATCAGGCTACACATTCCCCTCCCCCATCCAGCAACCTGGTTAGTCATTTTAGGATTAAATAGGATAGAAGGTGAGCAGGCTACCCAGGATTCAACCCCAGGTCGTGAGCACAATTTTGGCTTCAGTACAGCACATTAAACACTGCACCAAGAGGCTCAAACCAGAGGTTAGCCTCTGGTTTATGGATTATGGTCATAATTCTTGGGTTAGCTACAGTTCCTTAGGTAATTTGCAGTTCCACATTATACAAGCACAACCAATATAACCCCTGTGTCCAAAATGGTTGGGCTTCTAAGGCCCAATGTACCAACTGCCCAGAATAGCAAAGGAGAAGAATGTGGATTAGATTGGCTGTCACTGTGAAATACAGACACAGGAATTTGAAGTTGTAGGAAGCTGATAGAATTTATTCTCCTCAGAGATGAAAGTAACCCAGTGTTTGGGGGAGGAAATAGCGCTGTTAAAATGATGCATCAAAAAATAATTTTAAAAGTTTATTCTGATAGCAAGTCTGTCTTGACTGCTTTCTCCACCTAGACAACTCATATGCACTCCAATACAACTCGGAATGGAAACAAGAACAAAATGTCTTTGTGGCTTTTAATGCATTTTCGTAAAATGCATTATGGAACTGTTTTAGAGTTGATATGTCACAGTAACATATTCCCTGTCCTATTCATTGCAAAGCTTTTAGGAATGCATGAATCTTAGTGAAGTGTGGACTGTGAGAAATAGATCTGGAAAGATTAACAGGAAGGAACAAAATTTCATCTCTAAACAGAGGTTTTAGTTAAGATTAAAATTTAGAATGTATACTCATTTCATGGTGCCACTATCAATTGCAAATGGATTTTTCTGAAGCATTGAAGCAGAAATGTAGTTGTTGGTAACTGAAAAGCATGACTTGTGTGTAATATGATAATTTTCTCTAGCTGGAGTCTATAGCCTTTCTTACTTTTTCCTGCATTTTGGAAGTGTTATCTAAGAATATAAGGAAAACATGCCGTATCAGATTAACATTTCATCTATTTCAGGATCCTGTTTCTGTTTCAGAGTTTTGCATTTCTGGTAAAATTCTCTTTTTCCTACACCAGGGGTCTCCAAACTAGAGACCATGGGCCACATCCAGCCTGCCTTGCTGTTTTATCTGGCCCATCCCCTTCAGCCCATGCATACGCATGGGGGGCGGAGCAGGGGGTCTGTGCAGGGGGGGTGCATCCATGTTGGTGGCCATGCATACGCAGCAGGGTAATGCAAACAGCTGTATTAACCAATGCAACTGTCATCTCATCAGATTGTTGTGACGACTTTCACAATGGGAACTTCACATGCATAAATATTGAATAGGATACTGGCCCATATATTTGTATATACATTTAAACAAACAGGAAGTGTTGCACTAAGTCAGAAAAGTATTTCAAATCTCTTATTCAATTCTTCAAACACATCTCCTCTATGAATGTTGGATATTGTGCTTCTATATCCACAAATCAAAACAACAGGAAATTTCATGATATTGCTGCACAATAGCCTGCCTGCATAACCAGTGGGGGAAAAAGATGCTAAGCTTTACATAGCAAAGGGCAGCCTGAATGTTGACAACACCCATGGTAGCAGTCAAGATGGTCTATAGGATACCCTCTTGTGCTCACTACCATTCACAAAGAAGCACCAAGCAATGAAAAAACTCCCAGAACCTGACTCCAAATTTGGTACTGATCCAAACCCTAGTTTAAAAGTCATGATTCTTTGTTTGGGCTTAGAATTGCCTTATAGATTGTTGTTTTGCTCTGTCAGTACAAGATCATTGCTACACTCTTATTCTGCAATAATATAGCTATATTCTGGCTCACATGTAAGTCCAGGAAGTGTGGACTTACATGTGAACCAGAACTTTACATGTGGATCAGAACTTTCACAGAGGATTTTTTAAGAACAAAGTTCTGTTAAGGGCAGAGTATGCAAGTGAACATGCAAACAGAAACATATTAGCTAGGCTTGTGTTATACAGCTCTGTGTGCACGATGCAAAGGTGAGGCAGTGGTCCTGAATGTTGTGGTATGGGAGAAGTGCTATTCACAAAGCACTTGCACAAACATGCTGTTCAATGCCAAATGGCACAATAATCATTGAGTGGGCCAACTTATGTAGGTATAACTATGTGAAGACAAACTGCATTTCAGTCATAGTGGAGCACCAATCCACACAAGCTCCATCTAATCAGCACAAAATTCTCAGACATTCTACTACTTTTGTTAGTTTTGGGAAACTTTGGATAGTTGTGATGGCAGTGTGGCATTTGGATAGATTTCTCCTTTTAAAGGCTATTTTTAAAAGTATATTGACTGGGTCAATATTGCCACTTGTAATGCAAATCAACTGAAAATGAAAGGACAAACAAAATTCGTGGCTTTTCAGTCTTCCTCCGTTGTATCCATTTTCATTACAACAATGAATTAAGCACATTGGACCCATAAGTTTCATTTCAAACTTGTTTGGCACAAATATAGTAAATGTACATCATTATATATATGGGACCTTGTTATAAAATAGGGATGTGCAGAGTCCCATCGACCCATACCATACCTGAATAAAGGGCAGACAGATTGGGTATGACATGCACGTTAAAATACACAGAGATGCCCTTTGAGTGAAATCAGTGAAGTATACTTGCCATTCAGTATATGCTTTGTAGCTGTGCTAAGAACACAGCTTAGTAAAAGGTGATCCATTACTTAAATGAAACCGCTGTGTGAAGTATTTGCTGCCATTTACCTCATGTCAAGGCTTATTCCTTGGTGCCTTGGCAGACACAGGAATACACACAAGAATGGAATAAATGACAACCAATGAATTAGTCATCACAGTGTTTTATGCACACAGCAATAAGGGATCATATATTCGCTGAGTGAAAAGAACAATCAAGGAGTTTATGCTTTTGCATAAACTATGAATCCTTACCACACTTGAAATCCTGCTGCTTTGCTCATACTGTGTGCATGATTTATTTTAAATAAACTTTAAAGACAGCAATATATGAAATAATATTTTGTAAGTACCTCCTAGAAAAAAATATAGGAGGGGTTTATCAAAATATAATCTAAGCACAGTATTTTTCTGTATTCACTCATTACAAAATGATATTTAAGCAATCTACATTGTTATAAATGTAAAAGAATGAAAGGCAGCACATACAAGTAAGTTGAAAAAT